>NW_028270156.1:68665921-68825772 GCF_037043375.1 Chiloscyllium plagiosum | reverse complement strand
TTTGGTTGCATGCCATTTTAGTCTAACAAATTTGCCAGACTTAAGTCATTTCCCTGTACCTTTTCCCTATTGATTGTTCAAACTCACTCTCTCACCCTTTCATCCCACGTTACGATTGTCAGGTCTTTGAGAAGTCATTGAGTTATATAGCTCAGAAACAGACCCTTCAGTCCAACTCGTGAAGCCAACCAAATATCCTAAACTGATTTTCCATTTGTCAGTATTTGGCCCATATCCTTTTAAACACTTCCTATTCATTACCTATCCAGATGCCTTTTATGTTGTTGTTGTAATTGTAAATGTCTCCACCACTACCTCTGGCAGTTCATTCCATACCAGTCTCTGTGTGAAAACGTTGCTACTCAGGTCCCTTTTTAAATCTTTCCCCTCTTTCCTTAAGCTTTTGCCCTCTAGTTTTGGACTCCCCCCACCCTGGGAAAAAGACCTTGGTTGTTTGTCTGATTCATGCCCCTTATGATTTTAAAAACCTCTATCTGGTTATTCCTCAGCTTCAAACACTTAAAGGGAGAAAAGCTCCAGCCTATTCAGCCTCTCTCTGTAGCTCAAACCCTCCAATCCCAGCAACGTGTTTGTAAATTCTTTCTGACCTGTTTCAAGTTTAACTGCATCTTTCCTTTAGCAGGGAGAGCAGATTGAAATCAGTATTCTAAAAAGTTTTCAACAGTGAAAACTGATACAAAATATCTGTTTAATGCCTCTGATATTTCCTAGTTTTCCATTGTTGTCGTCTCAGACGCACTAGAGGACCAGCACTAGTTTTAGTTGCACATTTCCGATTTAAATATTCAGACAAACACTTATCTGTTTTAATGTTACCACTTAGCTTTCTTCTATACTTCTCCCTTTTTTAAACATTCTTTGCTGGTCTTTCTGACCAATCTTCGGTCCTGTCTTTATGCAATTTGTAACTTCCTTACTTAGCCTTGGATAATGCATTCTTCTCAGTATTTTCTCTCACTGGGGTAAATCTTTGCTGAGAGTTATTAAATATATTCTTAAAATTCTTCTTCAGCATTTCTACTGTCTATCTTTTAAACTAATTTCCCAGTTCACTCTAGCTACCTCTGCCTTTAGTCCCTCATAGGATTAAAACAGTAGTCTTAAAACTGCACATCTCTCCCTCACATCGAAAATATACTTCGACCATGTTGCGATCACTATCCCCGAGAGACTGGTATATCTCGTGTTCTTCATTAAGGGGCCAAGTAGTATTAACGATTATTGGAAAAACCCGTCTGGTTCACTAATGTCCTTGAGGGAAGGAAATCTGCCATTCTTAACTGTTCTGGCTGACATGTGATTCCAGACCCATAGCAATGTGTTTGACTCTCAACTGCCCTCTTGGCAATTAGGGATCAGTAATACATGCTGGCTCAGCCAGTGGCACCCTCGTTCTGTGAATGAATAAAAAGCTGATCCTGTTTCATTGTTTATTAGCAAGTCTAGAATAACCCCTGCTTCCTGATTGCCCGTAGAACATACTGCACTAAGACATAATCCTGCATACAATCTTTTTTCTAGGCTATCTTTGTCCATCTTCATCCAATTTATATTTAGGTTAAAGTCTTCTATAATTATTGCAGTACCTACTTTATTTATTCATGTTACACTGTTAGGGTGCCTAATCTCTCATGCTGTTACTTTCCTATTTCTTATCTTTACCCAAACTAATTCTACATATTGCCCTTTATAATTCAGTGTGACTCTCATTAATGTACTACTAATGGATCTTGAATTAACATAGCCACCCATCACCATTTCTCAAGCTTCTGTCTATGCTAACATTTTTTTCCAATGCTGTGTGCATTAACATAGAGAATCCTTAGCTCTGTCTTTTGACTATTTTTACAATCTCTAACCTTGTCTACAAGTTCACTCTTAGGTTTGTACACTCTGTTCATTCATTGCACAGATTACTGTCCTGAACTGTTACTTATTTTGTTTCCCTTTGATTTACCACATCTCTTCTCATGAGCCCCCGAACCACTATTTGTTTTAAAACCCTTCCACAAACCAGGTATATGATTCACACTGAACATTGAACTCAGTACAGATCAGATGAAACCTAACCCAGCATTGCAGCTCCTATTTTACCCAGTATTGGTGCCAGTGCCTCATGAATTGAAACCTATTTTTCTTGCCTCAGTCATCTCTGAAATTATTTACTCAATACCAGTTTGCTTGTGATTCAGATGATAATCTATAAATCATTATTGAGATTTTACTGTATACTCTAGCCCCAAACTGCTCATTCTTCCTGTGCAGAACGTCTTTCCCAGCCTTGATTATGTTATGGATGGGGAATGTGTGCTTCAACCATGACAATTGAATCGCACTGAAACTTCTTCTGCAACTCTGAGCGGTCATCTTAAACCCTGTCACTATGCAGGCTGCACAATCTTCTGAACATATGCTATTAGCTGCAGAAAACTGTCTATTTCCTTGACTTTATTCTCTTATTTCACGACATTACTGCTGATTTCACCACTTGAATGGCTTCCTATACCACAGTGTTGTTGCTAGTTTACTCCTCACCTTGCTTTTGTCTGTACACGTTCCAAACAACCTTCAATTTTTTGGACAATTGCAAGGGCTGAGGCTCCCAATTCTACCTTAATCTCCATACCTGCCTCATTCATAGTCCTGCTAATGAACCAATTTAGAAAGTGCTATCCTAAATGGCATAACCACCACCTGGAGCAAAGTGTCGAAGGAGCTTTTCTATTCCTTGATGAATCATTCAGCCTATGTTATCTCACTTCATTCTTCATCCTAAATAGTTTCACCACTAAGTTTTCTGTATTGCATTTTACTTGCTATTTGTCCACCCTTTCAATCAGCCTGTGCATCCCTTTGACTTGTCATGAAATTTGTAAATGCAGTAAAAACGCAAGTTTCAGAATTCTATTCTCTTCTCAAGTCCAAGATTCTATATATGTAAAGAACACAAGTGGTCGTCTTATTGAACCATGGGAAATCTCTTTGCATCCTGCTACAGTACTGCCCTTTTTGTGATACAGTATACTTAAATTTTGCTAATATATCTATTAAATTTTTTAAAATAACTGAAACGTCAAGTGTACAATTGACGCACATATTCCTCATTTACTATATTTTTATTAGTTCATTAAGAAACCTAGTGTGACCCAAGTCAAACAGATTTTACTGCACAAATTTATGACTGCATTCCAGTCCAGCTGAGATGTATCCCTAGACTGCTATGGGAAAGAGGGTAGAAGTCACAGTGGTGCTGGGCACATCTTCCAATCCTCCTGATGATTACTGATTTAGAACCCTGTCCTGGCCCCTAACAGAGGAAGCTTACAGAGTATCTTGACATTCCCTTTTTATGTCAGTTGTCACTCAATTTTTGTACTGCCTCTTTGCCTGTCTTATTTCCTTTCCTCTGTTTTTATGTTTAACCTGTTTAGTAACTGGTTTAACAGAACTCTTATGAGAATCTTTCCTATAATTCAGAGAAGGCTGTAATTTGTTGATAATTGTCACGTTTTTAGTTTTTTCACCTTAGATCCTGACTATTGGAGGCCTAGTGAGACTTTTTCTGATCTCAGGTAGTCTTGAAGATCGCTGTAATAGTCTTAACAAGCTCTGTACTAATAAACAGATTAATGTATACAGAGCATTCTGGTATAATGCAACACTTGCGTACCCCTGCAACCTTGCACTATGAAAAACTGCTATAGAAAATCATGCTGCAGAAGATCACTATACCTGTTAAATAGAAAGTTTGTATTATCCACAAACAGCATCCGCAATTCATCAATCGCGTTATAATCAAATTGTGTTGTCAAAACCCGGTTTGTACCAGAACGACCTGCATATACAAAAACAAAATACTATGTGGAAGGGTGGAGTAGCAAAATTCAAGGCTGCTTGAGTGACAAGTGAGTTAGAAAATATGGCACCAAAGAGAAGGTATATGATTAATGGCGACTTATTTCTTTAGTGGAGAACCAGGCCATATATAGTAAGTTAGGGGTGAAAGAAAGAATATGAGAAAAGAAAGGCAGTTCATATAAAAGGAAACCCCAGATTCTCTATTAGAATACAAATATGGGTGTAAGTGGTTGGTGAGAAATGGGTTGGAGCTTATTGGGGACATAAAATAGGGATGTTATTTTTAAAGTTTCCAGCCAAGGCTGGTATAATCAATAAAGGTGGTAGTAATGAGTATTCAATATGAAGATGCTGACAAAATACTTGTAGAAGTAGAGATGATAGAGGTTTAGGGTAGAGGGAGAATTGGTTGGCAGATTGTACTGATGAATTAGCCTATCCATCGATTGGTTAAATTGTTGGATAGGGGAGGTTCCAGAGGATTGGGCAGTGGAAATTTGTTCGTGTGAAGATATTCAGAGTAACTTGAGTGGTGTGTCGAGGTTTGGAAGTAATAATCAGCGAAGAATTTAACAGATTTATGGATTCGTTTGAGTTACCTAAATAGAAACAGCATACTTTAAGTCAGATTGTGTTTGAGTGATAATTAAATTCTTTGATGAAGTGTCAGAAAGATGAGAATGTGGAGAATGATTATATGAATTTTAAAGTCAAAGGACCAAAATTAGTGAACAAAATTGAAGCTCATGGGATAGGAGGGTGTGTGCCAACATTGGAGAAAAAAATGGCTTAATGGCAGAAAACAAGAAGTCATGGTAATTGTTTTCAAACTGTAGGATCGTAGATGGGATATTCTCCAGGGATCAGTTTTGTGTATGTGATAAGTGTGTAGAAATGTGGCAAACTGATTTTGTGTTCTGGTGAAGTTGGCTGGTTCGGTTAGCAAACTGATAAACAATCAACAGGTAGAGTTTAATACTGAGATATGAGAGAGGGTTTGATTTGTGTGTGTGTGTGTGTGTGTGTGTGTGTGTGTGTGTGTGTGTGTGTGTGTGTCATGTGCATAATCTACCTTCATGGTGGGACATATTGAGGGAGTTGTTAGCAGATCGTATGGGTCTTGGACATTGTACTTCGAGGTATTGAGCATTAAAAGCAGCAAAGTTGTGCTGTAGGTGCAAAGACCTGGATATACCACACTACGGGATTGAATCCAGTTCTGGCCTCCATACCTTAGTAAAGATCTGGAGGTCCAGTAGAGATTTACCAGAATGGTCCTATTAGTAAGGGATTTTGTCTACAAACTTAAGTCATTTAAGTAGTGGTTATCCTCTTTGGAGGAGAGGAGGTTACAGGAAATGCTGATACTTCATAAGATTGTGACAGATTTGGATAAAACGGGTATTTAAAAAGCTCCATTTTAATATCTGGTGCAGATCTACAAAGTTTATTATATTTCATGATGTAATAGCATACTATTATGTGCATTGAAACAACCCCGGTAGTGCACTTACCTACCTTTGTGCTGGTAGAATTAAAGCCGGTAAAGGAGTTACATTCTATACTGGATCAGGTTATACTCATACACACTAGGTATTTGGATTTTCTTAGTTAAACGTGTTTGTGCAGGTGTATGATGGAGCACATGTGCATGCTGAGTTGCATTCTTAATGATCAGAGGAAATGAAAGATCATTATATACAGAGAAACTGGTACAACCAAGGCATCATTAGTTGCCAACAATTTATTCCTTCAAGACCAGTAGACAAATACAGGCCCCATTACTTCTAGTTGGCATGTTGGTGTTAATGCTGTGTGCTTTCTTGTGTGATTTATACAGCGAAGTATGAACTAACATTTGTAACCACAGCCTCAATGCTCAATGTCTACTTTCTCTTCACTGCAAGCTACCTTTGGAATTCTAATTTGCCAGTTTTTAGATGAGAACTAACACTCAACAAGTGCAACAGAAAGAAGTGGCTGAAACAATTTGTTAGCATTTGCACTCAGTAACGTCAGCTGTGATTATGCATCTTTAAAATCTTTCAGTGGTATTTATCCTACATAATGTAGGCCTTAGTGTGGTAAAATGTGGTTTATTTACTTGTAATATAAACCTGTTATGTGTGTCGCTGGAGTGTATTGAGCACAAAAGTGGGCAACTGAACCTGTGAAACTGAAGGAGTGATTTGCTCAGGCACTAACTTCGTAATTTTTTTGTATTATAATAAGAAACCATCAATGTGTATTTTTACAATGCGATACAAGTGCAAGCTTAACTTGAACTATGGAACATGTATGTATGTGACAGTACTGTGCTCTGTAATAGGCATCATGTTATGTCCACGTGACTTTTTAAATATAATCCTAATATATTATGATATACTTTGTTATAAACTGAATTACCACTACTGGAGGATTTGTGCTATTTCTCAATTTAGTATTTCTTCTTCTTTCAACCCAGATGATCGATCATCATTTGTGCTCAAATATTGTTGCTATGTTTTGTCTCATGTACTGATCTGACTCTTCGAACATAGAACATTACAGTGCAGTACAGGCCCTTCGGCCTTTATTGCACTGACCTGTGGAACCAATCAGAAACCCATCTATCTTACACCATTCCATTTTCATCCATATTTTGCAGATGACACTAAAGCCGGTGGAGTAGTGGACAGTGGAAAAATGGTACAGGTTGCAGGGGGACTTGGAGTTCAATGCAGCTAAATGTGAGGTGATTTACTTCGGGAAGAATAACAGGAAGGCAAAATACTGGGTCAAAGGAAAGATTCTTGGTAGTGTGGATGTGCAGAGGGATCTTGGAGACCATGAACATGGATCCCTGAAAGTTGCCACCCAGGTTGATAATGCTGTTAAGACATACGGTGTGTTAGCTTTTATTCGTAGAAGAATTGAGTTCCGGAACCGTAATGTCATGCTGCAACTGTACAAAATGCTAGTGCGCCACACTTGGAATATTGTGTACAGTTCTGGTTTCCCCATTACAGGATAGGATGTGGAAGCATTAGAAAAGGTGCAAAGGAGATTTACCAGGCTGTTTCCTGGTCTGGAGGGAAGGTCTTATGAGAAAAGGCTGAGAGACTTGGGTCTGTCCTCATTGGGAAGATGAAGGCTAACAGGGGATTTGATAGAGACATAAAAGATGATCAGAGGATTAGATAGGGTAGACGGTGAAAGTTTTTTCCTAGGACGATGACATTAGCTTGTACGAAGGGGCATAACTACAAATTGAAGGGTGATAGATGTCAGAGGCAGGTTCTCTACTCAGAGTGGTAAGGGCATGGAATGCCCTGCCTGCCAATGTCGTTAAATCAGCCACATTAGGGAGATTTAAACAATCCTTGGATAAGTACATTGATGATGATGGGATAGTGTAGCGGGATGAGCTTAGATTAGCTCACGGGTCGGCGTAACATCGAGGGCCGAAGAGCCTGTTCTGCACTGCATTATTCTATGTTCTATATGTCAATCCAATGGCCATTTAAATGGCAAGTCTACTACTGTTGCAGGTAGGGCATTCTACACCCCTACTACTCTGAGTAAAGAAACTACCTCTGACATCTCTCCTATACCTATCACCCCTCAATTTAAAGCTATGTCCCCTTGTGCTAGCCATCACTATGCGAGGAAAAAGGCTCTCTCTGTCCACCCTGTCTAATCCTCTGATTATCTTGTATGTCTCAATTAAGTCACCTCTCAACCTCCTCTCTAACGAAAACAGCCTCAAGTACCTCAGCCTTGCCTCATAAGACCATCCCTTCATACCAGGAAACATCGGAGTAAATCTCCTCTGAACCCTAACCAAACCTTCCACATCTTTCCTATAATGCAGTGATCAGAACTGTACGCAATACTCCAATTGTGGACATACCAGAGTTTTGTACAGCTGCAGCATGATCTCATGGCTACGAAACTCAATCCCTCTACTAATAAAAGCTAACACACTGTATGTCACCTTAACAATCCTGTCAACCTGGGTGGTAACTTTCAGGGATCTGTGCACATATACACCGAGATCTCTCTGCTCATCCACACTACCAAGAATCTTACCATTAGCCCAGTACTCTTTATTCCTGTTGCTCCTTCCAAAGGAATCGCCTCACACTTGTCCACATTAAACTCCACTTGCCACCTCTCAGTCCAGCTGTGCAGTTTTATCTATGTCCCTCTGTAACCTGCGTCATCCTTCAGCACTATCCACAACTCCACCAACCTTATTGTCATCCGCATATTTACTAACTCACTCTTCTATGCCCTCATCTAGGTCATTTATATAAATGACAATCAGCAGTAGCCCCAAAACACATTCTTGTGGTATACCACTAGTAACTGAACTCCAGGATGAACATTTCCCATCAACCACCACCCTCTCTCCTTTCAGATAGCCAACTTCAGATCCAAACCACTAAGTAACCCTCAATCCCTTGCTTTTGTATTTTGTGCAATCGCTTACCGTGGGGAACTTTATCAAACACCTTACTGAAATCCATATACACCACATCAACCGCTTTACTCGCATCCACCTATTCAGTCACCATCTCAAAGAGCTCTAAGGTTTGTGAGGTACGACCTACCCTTCACAAAACCATGTTGACTATCCCTAATCAACTTATTCCTCTCTAGATGATTATAAATCCTATCTCTTATAACCTTTTCCAACACTTCACCCATAACTGAAGTAAGGCTCACTGGTCTAGAGTTGTCTCTACTCCCTTCTTGAACAAGGGGACAACGTTTGCTATCCTCCAGTCTTCTGTCACTATTCCTGTTGAAAATGACGAAGTAAAGATCAAAGGCTCTGCAATCTCCTCCCTGGCTTCCTAGAGAATCCTAGGATAAATCCCAACTGGCGTAAGGCACTTATCTATTTTCACACTTACCAGAATTGCTAACACCGCCTTGCGAATGTCAAATCCTGTCTAGTCTAGTAGACTGTATTTCAGTATTGTCCTCAACAACATTTATCTTTTTTTCAGTATGAATGCTGACAACAAATATTCATTTAGCGCTTCCCCTATCTCCTCTGACTTGAATTAGGATTTTACTTGAGTAATTTGTGAGGAGACCTTACCTTTTGCAGCCATTTCAAGCCTGCAACCTCAACAACCAGAGGACAAGAGTAGCATAAGCAAGGGAATACCATCACCTATAAAATCCTCCCTAAGAGAGACACCACCTGACTTGGAAGTATCTCACTGTTCTTTTGCTGTCATTAGGTAAAAATCCTGGAAATTCCTTAGTGACAGCACGGTTGGTCTCCCGACACCCCAAGGATTGCAGTTGTTTAAGAAGACAGCACACCACCATATTCTCAAGGAACTTAGAGTGGGCAATAAATGTTAGCCAACCAGCAACACCCACATAAAATGCATTATTTAAAAAGATTAGCTCCCACATATACATTGAATGCACCCAGCTCACTTACATCTTCTGAGACATTTCTGCTGTCTATGAATTCAGTTACTGCTTGTCCAGCAAACATACATGCATGTGATTTCTCCATTTGAAAGACAAAGCTTTTTTCATAAGCTTTGTTTTTCAGCTCTGGAACAGACTGTCTTCATTACTGAGACCATCTTTCTTCCTGGCCATTGTTTTAGGCTAAAGCTGACAGTAATTTAATGTTCTGTTTCACACTCAGTTGAGCTTCTTGACTCTCATTCTCTTCACTATTGTCGTCTTTTCCATCAAAGTTAAAAATCACACAACACCAGGTTATAGTCCAACAGGTTTTTTATGGAAGCACTAGCTGTTGTACCATAACCTGGTGTTATGTGATTTTTAACTTTGTCCATACCAGTCCATTATTCTATGTTCTATGCTCCAACACTGGCACCTCCAAATCTTATCCATCAATGCATTGTTCATCTCAACCAAAGCTTGTATACCATTGAAGCCCTTATCTGTACGCTTGTCATCTGTTTTCTCACCAATAATGACATTTTTCTAGCTTGTCTTTTTTCTTGTGATCTAGTGCTTGTCTATCTGCTGATATTCTGGAGTAGTCTCATTTTCACACACTGCCTACCCTTTTTAACCTATAATGTACCTCAACATCTGAAGTTCATAATTCTAATTGCTTTTAAAATCCCTTTACGGCCTCAGCTTCTTGACCATTTCTAGCCCTGCCGCTCTTTTTTTTGATGAACATCAACTCCACAATGTTGTCATCCTATTTTTGGAATGTTATTTTTTAACCTTTTTTGTATCTTGAATTACCACACCACCTATAAGATTAGGAACAATCTCTCCTTTGTTTGAGTGCACTTTTGCTTTGTACTTCTGTAAAGCAATTTTGAATGGTGTGCATTTAAAAAAATGTTTGAAGATCTTGTGCAGTGAGTGGCATTCCCTCCTCTGAAGCTCAGGGTTTGAATTCTACTCCAGGACTTGAGAGACAAGGCAATCTGCCCATTTCAGTTATCAGTCTAGACTAGACCTTTATCCTAACTGCTTCCAGTACATCCTTAAATAAGTCTCTAATATTCGTCGCAAATGTGCTCTCACTCTATTATAAACCAAGAATAACCTACGTTCTTTTGCAATCAATTCACCTCGCAATAAAAATATAATATTCTATCGGCTTTCTTAGTTACTTGCTGTGTTTGCTGAGGAGACAACAAGCATCACAGTTTTTGATGCATTGAGTAATTGGTGGGACAGAACTAAATAACTTGGCCCTTAAAACCAAAGGTGAATTAGCAAAAATCAGAAACTATTTTTTTTAATTGCTGGCTTATTTGTTCCAAGTCAAACATCAAAGAGCAAAACTCAGAATCTTGAAGTTACAACAAATGGCAACCAAAAAGTGAAATACTTAAGATAATGGAAATCTGGAACAAAAACTGAAAATTTCACGCTGCAGTTTAGATGCTATCTGTTGTCCAAAAGAATATTGGTTTTCGAATCCTAGACAAAGGTTTGTTAGTCTGAGATGGCAATTTTACTTTGTCTCTGAAAATACTGCCAGATTTGAGTTTTTCTTGCATTTTCTGTTTTAATCTTCTGCTAGAAGATATGGCAAAATTTTGGGCTGTGTTTCTTGTTTCGGGAACAACATTTAATGTACTTGTTGTAAACATATTAAGCTGATCTATAAAGGACTTTGTTCTCAAATACACTTTACAGATTCATATAACTAAGTATTGAAGATCATTAATTTTCCATTCATACATTTGAAAGAAGATAAAAGTCCTATCAATTAGCCAATTTATCTTCAGTTTCTGTTTACACCAGGGAAGGAGTTTCAAGAGTGCTGCAAGATAGGTTAGGTCTTGTTTCAGCGAATTATATCTGAGAAAATATAATGAAATTAACACTTGTGACGAGTTCAGGAATCTTAAGATTAGAACATTTTCCTTTTGTAAGTTTTAGTAGCTTAGTCAACCCTAGATCAATTAATTTGGAAGAAGTTATTCAGAGTATAGTATAACCCATAGTTAACTTTCAAAATAAACACACTTACCTGCAGTAAAATCTAATTCTGTGTGAATTTAAGTTTTTGTTAGCATATTAATTATTTTGCAGAATTTAATATTCTTTGTAAAATGTGATGGTTCAGATCTAATCAGTGTCCCATAAGATTTAACCGATGCATTGCAAATAATTACTATTGACGTTCTTTTAAACAAAGAAAGAGTTCACTTTAATAGTTTTTCTGTCTCATCACCTGTATTCTGACACATAACACTGATTTTTTTCAGTGAAAGTGCATTTTAGGTTTCTGAACTTTGCATTTGTTTGAGTGATAAATGTGCACCAGCTGTTCTTGGTGGTGTAATCAAAAGGAAGTGGGAAGCAGCTGGTACAGGTTATTTGAGGGTTGCAAACAGTAGCTGTGCTGCTAGGCCAAGGTCCCTGCAGGTTTGGCTAGCTGATCTCTGATACAGCATATGATGAGCTTGTAAGATTTGATTAAGTAGGGAGTTGCTCCTCATAGTATCTGGTAGTTTGAAACACAATTGTATTTTTAATTGCTAGTGTTAAAATGGAGATATTAGGTGTATATGAAGTTGAAAAGATCCCTTTTCCTGGGCCTCCTTTATTGTTCCCATAGGATTGTGATGTAGTTCATAATTATCTTTCAATTTCAGCAGTCCTTTTGTGATTGGCTATTTCTTTGTTTCAACCATATGGCACTAGCTCAGGCTTCCTTTACTCCCACTATACTTTCCCTTGCGGTTAAAGGGAGTTTTTTTTCCAGTAGAGATGACTGGACTTCACAGTGTAGTGATGGAAGAGTATAAAATTGTTATACAGTAATTTTCAAGAACTCTAAGAAAGTACCTTCACTTGAGATTTAATTGATTTGTTCATCGCTAGTTTTGTGGATAAGACCTTGAGCAGGTGCAAATCTTTTGTGTATTTCCCTTCCCCCACCAACTCCTGTCAGCTTTCACTGAACCTTATAATTCTTTCATTCAGTTGCTGTTCGCACCCAGTGTGTTACTTCTGGACTGTTTTATTATATATTGCTGCTATGTAAACGTGCAGTGTTTTGTGTAATGTTTGCAGATGTATGTGAGCGCATGTAGAATGCTGTGTTTTGGTTGGATAACTTTATTTAGCAAGTAGGTTTGTACATGTTGAATTTTTCTGTTTCTGCAATTTATATTTTGACACTGGATCACTTTCATTTGCCTTGTGTCCTATTTATTTCGTTATTTGTCATACTTAAAGTTCAAAATACATGATAAACATGAATGTTTGATCTATAACAGTATCAGTTAGAATAATGAGTAGACGGTGGTAAGACTGAAATCTTATCGAGAAGCTTTATTTTGCTTAGTTTGTTATTCGATGAAACATTACATAATGTGTTGTGTAAAGCAAGATAGGTGAATATTTTTCTAATATTATGTTGCTATTTAAATTTCTGATACGCATGCGATAGTTTTGCTTTATAAATATGCACAAAAGAATCATTGGTGAGAGTATTATCGAAGTGAATTGAGGCAAGTTTGGTCTAAAAAGGTGCTGCACACTAATGGTATGCATCATGTGAAAGAAAGGGGTGCATAAAGATCTTCTAGAAATAGTAATAAATCATTCAGTTTTTTGGTGTTTAGAGATGAGCTGCTGTGAAAGTGTAACAACCCCCCTTTCCCCAATCCCAGTTTCTTTTTTAAAGTTATTGACTGATGCCAAGTTCCTCTTCGATAAGTATTAATACTCTCATCCAAAAGATTGTGTATAAACTTAGGTTGAATATTGACAGGTTGCTCAATCAAGAGGAGAAAGTGAGGTCTGCAGATGCTGGAGATCAGAGCTGGAAATGTGTTGCTGGAAAAGCGCAGCAGGTCAGGCAGCATCCAGGGAACAGGAGAATCGACGTTTCGGGCATTGGGGAAAGGGAGGTTGTTACACTTTCTTCAGGAAGAAGGGCTTATGCCCGAAACGTCGATTCTCCTGTTCCCTGGATGCTGCCTGACCTGCTGCTCTTTTCCAGCAACACATTTCCAGCTCTGATCTCCAGCATCTGCAGACCTCACTTTCTCCTCTTGATTGAGCAACCTGTCAATATTCAACCTAAGTTTATACACAATCTTTTGGACGAGAGTATTAATATTTATCGAAGAGGAACTTGGCATCAGTCAATAACTTTAAAAAAGAAACTGGGATTGGGGAAAGGGAGGTTGTTACACTTTCTTCAGGAAGAAGGGCTTATGCCCGAAACGTCGATTCTCCTGTTCCCTGGATGCTGCCTGACCTGCTGCGCTTTTCCAGCAACACATTTCCTGCTCAATCAAGAGGACAATGCTGAATTCTGCTGCATTAAATGCTTATAAATTAATTCATCCCAAAATGGCTACCCTTATGGTGATCTAAAGTAACAGTACTAATTCAGTCCAATTTCCTTCCACTATCAAAGCCTAGCAGCACACAGTATAATTCTAGTGTGTCTACAACAGTTGTTTCTTTGAGACAGAACAGCATAGGCCTCTTACTGAACTTATGACCTTTTCAGTATGTATTCGAGTGCCAAACCATGGTGAACTTAAACTCATTAATTAGATGTGCCAATTTATATGTTCTTTACAAGGTTGCATCATATTGTTTCCCTTACTTTGTTTTATCCCTCCTACACACAACACATACATGTACCATTACCACACTCTTAAAAGTGGCAAGTTACCGCCTTCCAGGATTCTGTCAGCTTCACTCCAAAGTTGGTAGCCAAGTCGTTTTTGAGAACGATCCAGAATAGCAACCAGTATATAACTAGATTTTGTTGGTGGCTCATCATTTTCTTAAAAAAAAAGTGAAGTTTACATCTTTGCACCTAAGTAGTTTATTTTAAAATAGATTCTTTAGTCCTTGTATACTTGTACTTGAAGAGAGCTAGCATTGTGTTTTCCAATAGTTACAGAAACATATCAGAATAGAAAGCTTTGGAGCATGTTTCAAAAGAGACAACTCATTTGAGGCTGATTGCTTTTACTATTCACATTCTGAAAATATTGTCTTTCAGAACAATAACACACTGGTGCTCATAACAGCAGGAATTGCCAAGTATTGTTGTATGTCAGCTTATGTGATTAACTGTTTTTTTTTAAAGCTAATGATATTGCATAGCTGGATGTTGGATTTGAAACATGTCCTTGTAATTATTCCACTTCCTATCTCATTTGCATTTGTGGCTGATGAAGGGCTTATGCCAGAATCATTGATTCTCTGGCTCCTCGGATGCTGCTTGACCAGCCGTGCTTTTCCAGCACCACATTCTTTGACTCTGATCTCCAGCATCTGCAGTCCTCAGTTTCTCGTTATTCATTGCCTGGTACCCATTTTGCGACTCTCCAGTCTTCCAAGTTAAGACTTTCTGTAAAGTACTGTCATTTCAAAGCAATTTTGAGTACTTTACGTAATACATCTGTGAACATACCATCTGTACACACCATCTTTGTCCAAGTGGATATTTGATAAGTGTCGTCCTTAAACAGCATGAAGCTATCTGACTGTGGACAATCAGTTTTATGAAATTGCTGCTAAGATCTTAAACTACATTTGTTACCTGTAAGTCACCATAATAATAGATTTAGAACAAAAGTCAGAGCATGTGAAGTGCAGGACAATTTTTAAAATGTGTGACAAGCTAGCTACGAAACAGCAAACAGAACATAGCTGTTAGAGGTAGCTGCTCAAACCAGTAAAATATGGGAAGTGTTGTTCCACTGGGAATAATTTTGGGACAATTGTTGTTAGCGACTGGTGAATTGAATCAGGAATCATATGTATGACTTCAAAATTTGTGATGGGGTTAAATGATTCTTTCTTTAATCGGTACTGAAGACGTGTGATGAAATAAGAGATATTTATTAACCCGCAAGATCTGTGTGATAGCAACTGAATATATTGTGAGGACATGCATTTTTGTAGTAAGATTAGGAGATCATGAACTGTTTCAATAAGAGACCAAAATGGGGCAGTTGAGAGGAGGATCCTGAAGTACATTTATACACATTTGTAAAAACAATGTCACACATTTAACAACTCATTTAACAACCCGAGCTATGGGGTTTATTTGTAGCTGGAGAGATGGTATTGCACTGTACTTGTCACAAAAGGATGTGAACCTTGGCTGGAACACGATTGTCAGTATGATGCATGGAAATTCAAAGGAAGTATTTTCAATTTTGGGGAGTCTAAAATAATTGTAAATGTAAGTTGGTAACTCGCAAATCATCATTACCCTGAGTTTAGTTAGAATATGAAACTTGTTTCTGTAAAGAGTATTTAGGATAAATAACCAAAGGAAAAGGAAGTTTGATAAACACATGAAGAAGAAATAAATATTGATAGCATAGGATTAGATGCAAAGTCATGAGAAACAAACACTGGAATTGGATTGGATTGGACTGGACTGAATGTCCTCTCTGTACTGTAGATTGTATCTGTGTGCATTCTAGTATCTTTCTGGCGAGACTCTTGTCCTTCAAACCATCAATTTTAGCTAATCCAAAACTCCACTGCCTATTTTCAATCTCGCACCAAGTATCATTCATATGTTGCCACTGTCCTCACTGACATATATTGAAAAAGGCACCCCATACCTCAAATTTAAAATTGCTATCCTTGCAAGGCATCTTTTTCCACACCCAGTCCCTCTCATTATACCTCATCAATTTATATCTGTGAAGCTGTTTCAAAGGTTTTTGAAGGTGCTAGAAAAACATAATTTAATTCTTTAATGGATACGTTTATATGTATAATTGGTCAAGGATCATTGCGTCCTCAACAAGAATAGGATGCCTGCCTTCAATTTTATTCGCCTTAGCTCATGGATGAAAAGGTAGTTTGCTTTGTCGCCACAGCTAAGATCAGCTAAAGCAGCAAGGATCACAAAGGAAAGCTACACACTTTGGTTTATGTGGTTTTGTACCTGTTTACTGAGACAATAAGTATAGAAGATCAAGATACACTTTGAATTAGCTTGATAATTCATGTAGTTTTTTCATCTGTGTTTTTTCAAAACAAAATCCACTCTGGATGTGCTCCCATCACTTAGATCTTAGCCTATTGGCTGAGCAACAGATAGATAAATAATCAGTCTTGATGCTAATCGATTAGGTGCTGAGAACCATATATGGGATGGTACTGGTAATTTGTTTGGTAGTAAAGAATGAGAGCATCACTGATAAATATGTATTTGTCAAAAATCTTTCATCTTGCACTCATTAAGACATTTTGCAAAATACAACTTCACAAGGAAAATCCAAAATTTATACTGTATGACAAGAATACTGATTGATTGAGAAGTTACTGTCCTCAGTATTTCAACAGTCTAGTTACTGTTTTTTGTCTTGAATTTGTATTCTTGTAAAATTTCCTGATCAATGTAAGACAAAAAGCTTCATCGATCTCTTGGCAGCAGTGTGAAAAGCGTAGCGTTAATTTTTTTTGTTTCTGTTCAGGTGAATCCTTTTGTTTGTTTATAAGATCACCAGATAACAAATGAGTAAGGAGAAAGTGAGGTCTGCAGATGCTGGTGATCAAAGTTGAAACTTTATTGCTGGAACAGCACAGCAGGTCAGGCAGCATCCAGGGAACAGGAGATTCGACGTTTCGGGCACAGGCCCTTCTTCATTCCTGAAGAAGGGCCTGTGCCCAAAACGTCGAATCTCCTGTTCCCTGGATGCTGCCTGACCTGCTGTGCTGTTCCAGCAATAAAGTTTCAACAAATGAGTAAGGCCATTTGGCCTTAACTCATTCAAGCAGCATTAAACATAGTGCATTGTTTGCACCACCAGGCTTTTCATTGCTTTATGCTGAGTGTTGGATCAGTAGTATTTATAAGCAGTGAAGGCTAAAATATCAGGCACAGTGCAGAATGGGCAACTGATTTGCAATCACTGTCCAAAATATAAATACTTTGCTACTTAACTTAGCCGAATTGCATATTTTTGCTCCTATATCTTGGAGTACTCTGAGTCCTTTGTAGACCTCTGTATGAATGAGGTTTTGGCTCTTTTTGTTTTCTCTACTTTTCTGTTTGATCAGCATTCTTGAAGGAAGTCCAAATAGGCAGACATAGCAAACTAACACGAATGAAGTGTTTTACATTTCTAAAATGCTGATTCTATCTTTTGTTTCAGAAAAAAGTCGTTGAACAGTTGAGAAAAGATTTGATGGTGAAACAAGAACACCATGAAGGCAGACTGCCAATGCAACAACAGCAGGTACCACCACAGCAGCAACAACAGACTGTACCACAACTTCTACCACAGCTGACCAGTCCACAGGTAATAGAATTGGAGGATATTTCGGCACTGAAGCAAATCTACTGGCGCGTCAAATTCTCATTATAATTTTATTCTTTAAGATAACCTTATTGTCTTTTTCATTATTATATATGGAACTGTTTGTTGAACCTGTAAGTTGTTACACCCCTCGATAGCAATATCTGCACTGACCGATAAGGCAATCCCAATATTGAGCTTGATGATTGTGTCAGCTTTTCTAATAATCTAAACCCTGCACAAGATTATTTTGTGTAAATTTAGCCAATTTATTTGGGTTAATTGTTAAATTTAGCACCTATTTCACCCTCATCACAATTCTGTCTTCTCTAAAAGTCCAAGGGCTATTATTGGATTTGTATAGTAATCTGAATCCTGTAGATTCTTGTGATACCTTTTGGTATGCACACTAAAATAATGTTTTATCTTTCCTTAGACATTTTAACTTGGTTTACTAAAGCATCAGATATATACATTTAAAGCTGGTTACAGTCTATTGGCATGAGCTGCCTAAAAGATCTTTGTGTATCTTGTCAAAATGTGTGATCACCATGTCAGATAGAAGCTCTTTGGGTACCCAAGAGTATTCTATCAATGTAATATACAACAAAAGTACCTAGTAAGTATTGGAGCACCCAGGTTTGTAAGCTAACATGATTAATCAAATATCCTTACCCTGTGAGCCTGACGTCAGTGGTGGGCAAGTTGTTGGAGGGAATCCTGAGGGATGGGATATACATGCATTTGGAAAGGCAAGGACTGATTAGAGATAGTCAACATGGTTTTGTGCATGGGAAATCATATCTCTCAAACTTGATTGAGTTTTTTGAAGAAGTCACAAAGAGGATTGATGAGGGCAGAGGAGTAGATGTAATCTATGTGGATTTCAATAAGGCGTTCAACAAGGTTCCCCATGGGAGAGTGGTTAGTAAGGTTAGATCTCATGGAATACAGGGAGAACTAGCCATTTGGATACAGAACTGGCTCAAAGGTAGAAGAAAGAGGGTGGTGATGGAGGGTTGTTTTTCAGACTGGAGGCCTGTGACCAGTGGAGTGCCACAAGGATTGATGCTGGGTCCTCTACTTTTTGTCATTTACATAAATGATTTGGTTGCAAGCATAATAGGTACAGTTAGTAAGTTTGCAGATGACACCAATATTGGAGGTGTATTGAGGAGAAAGTGAGGTCTGCAGATGCTGGAGATCAGAGCTGAAAATGTGTTGCTGGAAAAGCACAGCAGGTCAGGCAGCATCCAGGGAACAGGAGAATCGACGTTTCGGGCATAAGCCCTTCTTCAGGAATAAGCCCTGAAGAAGGGCTTATGCCCGAAATGTCGATTCTCCTGTTCCCTGGATGCTGCCTGACCTGCTGCGCTTTTCCAGCAACACATTTTCAGCTTGGAGGTGTATTGGACAACGAAGAGGGTTACCTCAGATTACAACAGGATCTTGACCAGATGGGCCAATGGGCTGAAAGTGGCAGATGGAGTTTAATTCAGATAAATGTGAGGTGCTGCATTTTGTGAAAGCAAATTTAGCAGGACTTTTACACTTAATGGTAAGGTCCTATGGAATGTTGCTGAACAAAGAGACCTTGGAGTGCAGGTTCATAGCTCCTTGAAAGTGGAGTCGCGGGTAGATAGGATAGTGAAGAAGGTGTTTGGTGTGCTTTCTTTTATTAGTCAGAGTATTGAGTACAGGAGCTTGGGAGGTCATGTTGCAGCTGTACAGGACATTGGTTAGGCCACTGTTGGAATATTGCATGCAATTCTGCTCTCCTTCCTATCGGAAAGATGTTGTGAAACTTGAAAGGGTTCAGAAAAGATTTACAAGGATGTTGCCAGGGTTGGAGGATCTGAACTACAATCATAAACATGTAATTTATGTATGTGATGGTTAAGAGTATTATGCAATTGTGTGTCCACCTTCAACAGTCATCTTCCTGGTCAAACATCGACACCCTTGGGGATTTTGAGTAATTTTGAGAAATGTTTCCCTTTGAAGTATCTTCTAGTTATATGGCTAATTCAATAACCGTTTGCCCTCATTTCCCATACATTTGTTCTTGGACTTCAGTAAAGCCATCAAGGTTCCACATGGTAGACTAATTAGTAAAGTTAGGTCACATGGGATTCAGGGTGAACTTGCCGGTTGGATACATTATCTCCTGCCACTAAGAAAATTGAGAGGTGATGGAGAGTTGCTTTTCAGACTGGAGGTCTACTACCAGTGGTGTTCCACAGGGACCAGCTCAGGGTCCTATTTTGTTTGTCATTTAAATAAATGACTTGGATAAGAATATAGAAGGCATGGTTAGTAAGTTTGCAGATGACATCAAATTTGGCGGCATAGTAGACAGTGAAGAAGGTTTAGGCAAAAGTGAGGACTGCAGGTGCTGGAAATCAGAGTCTAGATTAGAGTGGTGCTGGAAAAGCACAGCAGGTCAGGCAGCATCCGAGGAGCAGAAAAATCAACATTTTGGGCAAAAGCCCTTTATCAGGAATGAATGAGTGAAGGTTTTCTAAGATTAAAAAGGGATCTTGATCTGTTAGGTCATTCGCTGAAAAATGTCAGATGGAGTTGTATCTGTATAATACAGGTTACAGTACTATCCATCAAACTTTTGATAAATGTGAGGTATTGCATTTTGATGCAACAAACCAGAATAGGGCTTGTACAATTAATGGTCGGGCCTTGGATAGTGTTGAAGAACAGAGGGACCAAGTTCTTTGAAGTTTGTGTTACACGTGGACAGGGTGGTTTAAAAAGGCATTTGGCATGCTTGCCTTCATTGCTCAGACCTTTTGAGTGTTGGAGTTGGAATGTCATGTGGTGGTTATACAGGATTTTGGTGAGGCCTCTTCTGGATACCATCTCCAGTTCTGGTCTCTGTTAAAGGAAGGATATTAAGCTGGAGAGGGCTCAGAAGAGGTTTACCAAGATGTTGCTGGGTATGGAAGGTTTCAGTTACAAAGTAAGGCTGGACAGGCTGGAAGTTTTTCACTGGAGTGTAGGGGGGTGTGAGGTGATCTGATAGAAATTTCTAAAAAAATGAAGGGTATGGATAGAGTTAATGGTAGTTGTCATTTCCCTAGGATTTCAAGACTAGGGGAGCATATTTTTAAGATGAGAAGAGAGATTTAAAACAAGACATGAAGGGAATTTATTTTTTACAAAGGGTGGTTTACATGTGGAATGAACTTCCTGAGGGTGTGGGTGTGGGTGCAATTACGATATTTGAATAGAGATATGGGCCAGGAGTAGACAGGTGGGACGAGTTTAGTTTGGGATTAAATTCGTCATGGACTGATTGGACCGAAGGGGCTGTTTCTGTGCTGTATGACTTTGAGCTATGGTGTAGCTGAGCCATAACCAGAAACTCTGCAATTTTCTTTGAATTTAATTGATTTCCTAATTCATTTGCTTTCAACACCTCCTCAATAATAGCATGTTTCATTATAATATCTAGTTGCTCTGCATCATAACTTTCATCTGGTCTAGTTTGAGTGCACAAAGTGTAGCTGTCCAATCAAACTTCTGAACTGGTCTGTTTCTTCATGGGATCTAAAATTACCTTTCCCAGTTTATTGAGATGCCGTTCATAATTCCCAATAAAATCGTTAATCTACTGCTTTATTCTGCTTAATATCTAACCCGTTATGTTTGAAGGACCCCAAATTTGACTGACTTCCAATGTTAAATTCTGTTTCTATCTATCACACATTGCTCAAATACCATTTAATCTGCCCACCGAAAATCATCATTGTGTGTCATAAACGTGCCTGATAGACGCTCACTCTCTCTTTGCATCTGTGATGCCAATGGAACATGGCTAGGTCTACTTTAAGCTGAATGCGGCCTACTTTTAGTGCTGTCATCCTAATCAAGAATTACCATTTTCGCTGCATGATTCAACCTATAAACACACTCTTTAATTTCCATAGCTTTATGTCATTATCACCTTTAGGTTTCAAAAATATTTTTTGAATTTTTTTAAACCCCATAAAAATCAATTGACTTAATTCCAAGAAATATTTTGTTAAAATAGGTAAGATCTTCAAAATCGCTTTTTCTGTGTAGGGGGAATCCACTATAACGTCTTGACCACTAAGTTTCTCCTAAAATCCCAAACTACTAGTCGCATTAGCATTTTATTTCCTACCAGGGAGCACTTTTTTTGTGTATATGCACATATGTCTGTATGAGGCTGGCTGACCCCTATCTGGTACTTCCGTGTATGCACCGAGTTCTTTCCAGCTCCTCAACTCATTTAATTAGGCAACCTGAACTTCTAACTTGTTTGTACCCATAAAAGTTCTCAGTCATGAGTTTCTATGTCTTGTTGTATTCTCAATCTGTTCTATGGCTCTTTTTCTTGTAAAGTGGCTATTTATGCTCACAATGTTCACCTCCCTATCTCCTGGGTTACTGCAAAATTCTATGATCTGAATTCTTTTGCAAGTTTGCAATTATTTTTGGGGCCATGACAGCTTTCAGAACTCTTACTATAGAATTGGGCCTTATACGTCTTTACTATTTATCATTGTCGACTAATTAAATCTAATTGCTATGTTTACCAGTACATAGCAAAAATGTGTCTTCCTTTATCCAATTCCTTCATGTCTATTGCTACAACTCAGTCTCTTGCTAATGGGTGACTCACTATGAACCATGACACTGCTTCTCATATCTTTATATCACATTTATTACTGACTTAATCTATATATTTAGTCTACTCGTTTTCACTTAATCCTGCATCATTTGTTTGGATTTTTAATCCGATAAGGCAGATGGGCAAATTGGTAATGTAGCTGTAAGATATGTACCCTCTTTTCCTTTGAACTCTTACCTCCTAATGTGAATGACAGCTTAATATTTCAATTAGAGAATGTACATCTTGTTAAAGGAATACAGTAATATCAGATTGTGTATTCTGTAAATCCACTGACTTCCCATAACAATCCTCAGTGTTCCCTCCACAGATATGGTGCTGCCAAACTTGCTGATCTTTTCCAACAATTTGTTTATGTTCCCAAAACAATTGCCTTGTCTATTTTTTTCACTAGTGGGAGCACTTTCTTCCCATATCTTAGATTGTACAGCACAGAAACAGACCCTTTGGTCCAACTCGTCCATGCAGACTTGATATCCCAACCTAATCTAGTCACACTTGCCATATCCCTCCAAACCCTTCCTTTTCAGTGACCCATCCAGATGCCTTTTCAATGTTGCAATTGTACCAGCCTCCACCACTTCCTCTGGCAGCTCATTCCATACACATACCATCCTCTGCATGAAAAAGTTGTCCCTTAGGTCTCTTTTATATCTTTTTTTCCCCTCCTCATCCTAAACCTATGCCGTCTAATTCTGCACTCCTGCACCACAGGGAAAAGAGTTTGTCTATTTATCCTATCCATGCCCCTCATGGTTTTATAAACCTCTATAAGGCTACCCCTCAGCCTTTGACACTCCAAGGAAAACAGCACCAGCCTATTGAACCTCTCCCAATAGCTCAAATCCTCCAACCCTGGCAACATCCTTGTAAATCTTTTCTGAGACCTTTCAAGTTTCGCAACATCCTTCTGATAGGAAGAAGGCCAGAATTCCAAAAGTGCCCTAACTAATGTCCTGTACAGCAGCAACCTCCTAACTCCTGTACTCAATCCTCTGACCAATAAGGGAAAGCATACCAAATGCCGCCTTCACTATGTTAAGGACAAAAGGGTAACTAGAGAGAGAATAGGGCCCTTCAAAGATCAGCAAGGTGGCCTATGTGTGGAGCCGCGCGAGATGGGGGAGATAGTAAATGAGTATTTTGCATCAGTGTTAACTGTGAAGAATGACATGGAAGGTATCGAATGGAGGGAAATAGATGGTAACATCTTGAAAAATGTTCATATTACATAGAGGTAGTGCTGGATGTCTTGAAACGCATAAAGGTGGATAAATCCCCAAGACCTGATAAGGTGTACGCTAGAACTCTGTGGGAAGCAAGCTAAGTTATTTGTATCATCAATAGTCACAGATGAGGTGCCAGAAGACGGCTAACGTGGTACCACTATTTAAGAAAGGTGGTAAGGAAAAGCCAGGGAACTATAGACCAGTGAGCCTGACCTCGGTGATGGGCAAGTTGTTAAGAGAGAATCCTGAGGGACAGGATTTACACATGTTTGGAAAGGCAAGGGCTGATTAGGGATAGTCACTATGACATTGTGCATGAGAAATCATGTCTCACTTGATTGAGTATTTTGAAGAAGTAACAAAGAGGATTAGTGAGGACAGAGCATTGGACGTGATCTATATGGACTTCAGTAAGGCATTCGACAAGGATCTCCATGTGAGACTGGTTAGCAAGGTTAGATCTCACGTAATACAGGGAGAATTAGCCATTTGGATACAGAACTGACTGGAAGGTAGAAGAACAAGGGTGGTGGTGGAGGGTTGTTTTTCAGACTGGAGGCCTGTGACCAGTGGAGTGCCACAAGGATCGGTGCTGAGTCCACTACCTTTTGTGATTTCTATCAATGATTTGGATGGGAGTATAAGAGGTATAGTTAGCAAGTTTGCAGATTACACCAAAATGGAGGTGTAGTGGACAGTGAAGAAGGTCATCTCAGATTACAACAGGATCTTGATCAGATTGGCCAATGGGCTGAGGCGTAGCAGATGGAATTTAATTTAGATAAATGGGAGGTGCTGCATTTTGGAACAGCAAATCTTAGCAGGACTGATACACTTAATGGTAAGGTCCTAGGGAGTGTTGTTGAACAAAGAGACCTTGGATTGCACATTCATAGCTCCTTGAAAGTGGAGTCGCCAGGTAGACAAGATAGTGAAGGCGGCGTTTGGAATGCTTTCCTTTATTGGTCAGAGTATTGAGTACAGGAGTTGAGAGGTCATTTTGCTGATGTACTGGACGTTGTTTCGGCCACTGTTGGAATATTGCGTGCAATTCGAGTCTCCTTCCTATTGGAAGGATGTTGTGTAAGTTGAAAGGGCTCAGAAAAGATTTACAAGGATGTTGCCAGGGTTGGAGGAGTTGAGCTATAGGGAAAGGTTGAAGAGGCTGGGTCTGTTTTCCCTGGAGCGACGGAGGCTAAGAGGTGACCTTATACAGGTTTACAAAATTATGAGGGGCATGGATAGGGTAAACAGACAAGGTTTTTTCCCTGGACTGGGGGAGTCCAGCACTAGAGGGCATAGATTTAGGGTGAGATGGGAAAGATATAAAAGGGATCTAAGGGGCAACTTTTTCACACAGTAGTACGTGTATGGAATGAGCTGCTAGAGGATGTAGGGGAGGCTGGTACAATTGCAACATTTAAAAGACATCTGGATGGGTCTCTGAATAGGAAGGGTTTGGAGGGATATGGGCCCAGTGCTGGCAAGTCTGACTAGATTAGGTTGGGATATCAGGTCTGCATGGATGCGTTGGACCAAAGGGTCTTTTTCCGCGCTGTACATCTCTACGGCTCTAAACAAATTAAACAAAACCTCCTTGCTCTTGCAGTTTATAAGTTTAATACGAATGTGTGTGTACATTGCTTTAACCTCCTCTGTCTGTCTTGCCATCCTCAATGACTTGTGTACTTATTCACCAAGGATCTTTCCTCTTGCTCTGGCTTTATAATTGAACCCTTTAACTGTCATTCCTTCTAAATGTAATCACTTCACATCTCCTCATTGAACTTCACCTGCCTCTTCTCCGCAGGGTCCTCGTCTAAGTCTCTTGTTTGCTCTTCAATGTTCGTAATACTTGCAAGTTTGATATATTTCACAGACTTTGAAATTTTGCTCTGTACATCGATGTCACTATTACTGATATATATACCAGGAAAGCATGGGTCCCAGCACTGATCACTGGGGTACTCCAATCCAAATATTTTCTAGCTCAGAAAATATCGATGCTGTTACTGTTTGTTTTTATTCCATGAACTACAGCTTTTCTTTCTCTAGTCCGTTGTGTGATGCTTTTAAATAACAAACAACACGTTAACAGCATTCCTATCATTAGCCATACCATGACCAAGTGCAGGAAAATGGAATTAGAATATTTAGGTGGTTAGGGCATTTTTCTGTGCCAAAGATCTCCATGATGCTATGCTTAACCATTTCCACTACATCCTTGAAAAAGCTGCAACTAATTCATTAAACATTATTTTCACTTCAGAAATCCCTGCTTTCCTTGATCTGCATTTGTCTATGTGACCATTCATTTTTGTCCCGATTATTGTTTCTGGAAGCTTGCTCACCACAAAAGTTAAACTGATTGCTGGCTTAGCTTTCAATGTTTTTGGACAATTATGCAATATCTGCATTCTCGAATCCTCTTGAACCACTCCAAGTCTAACAAAGAATGAAAAGTTATGCCCAGTGCATCTGCCGTTTCTACTGTCACATCTGAGAGTAGCCTTGGTTGCATCTCATCCAGTCCTGATGGCTTCTCAACTTTGAGTGCAAATAGCTTGTCCATTGCCATCATAATATCAATTATAAAACCCTGTACTGTCTGAATTGCCATCTCTTTTACTGTTGCATGGGTAACATCTTTCTTCGTCATACTGGAAACTGTCCTTCAGTCCAACTTGTCCATACAGACCAGGTTTCGAAACTGAACTAGTCCCATTCTTGGTCATGACAATTGCAAAGTATTCACTTGATAACTCATCTATGCCTTCTCACTCCCCTTTTCAGTCCGTAATTAGTGCTCCTCCTCTTAATATGCCTCAAGAAAACTTCAGCATTCCCTTTTGGTTGCAAGTCAATTTTCACATACTCTTTGCCTGTCTGATTTGCCTTTTCACCTCTCCTCTAAAATTTCTATGTTCAGCTTGATTCTCAAAAGTAATAACTAATGACTGAGCAATAAATGCAGGCCCAGCCAGCGGAGTTCGCATCCACTGAATGAGCGTCGTAAGTGTAATTTTTCTTCTTTATCTTAGCTTCTATTTCTCTAGGAGCCCCTAACTTTGTTTGCCCTACCTTTCCTTTTCAAGGCCCAATATACTTTGATTCTCTTTAAAGGCAGCCCATTTTGCAGCTTCATTTTACCTGCCAACTTTTCTCTAATTCAGTCCAGATCTTTCCTTCCCCAAAATAATTTGGCTCTCTCCCAATTAATTATTCTTCCTCTGTTCGTTTTTCTTTTCTGTGGTTACCTTAAATACTGATAACACTGTCCTCAACGTTATCTCACTGACATTTGTTCCACTTAAGCCACCTCATTTCTGTGCACCATGTCTAGACGTACCTATTTTCTCATTGAACTGGAAATACACTGTTGTAGACCATTTTCCTGAGCATTCTGTTGGAACTCTTGGCTTTTGCTGCCTGTTTTTTCCTTCTCAGGTTTTGCTGCTTCTGACCAGAAAGTGTTTGCTGCCATCAGTTTTGTGATGGAAAAAAGTTGCATTTATATCGCAATGTTCCCAACCTGTGGCATCCTGAAGGGGTATACAGCCACTGAAGTGATTTTTGAAGTGTAATAACTGTTGTAATTTTAGGAAATACTTAATTTATATTGACTGTGATTGGTATGATAAACCTTATTAACATCAATTATGCTTATTTCATGAAGCAAAACCTTTATGAGCAGATTGACTAAATTTGCTTCGGCAGACATCTTCTTTAGCAATTAGGAATGAACAAGAAGTGGCAATATTCCATGAATAATTAATGTAAAAAAACCCTACTGAAAAAAAAATATTTTTTACTGAGGAGCGTTTGAAATAAAGTTGATAACTTTTTTTTTCAAAATGTTCATGTTTGAGTATCTTTTTCTTTAGAAAATGATAATTTAATTCTTAGGACTTTTAAAAAGCTGGACAACAGATTATTATTTAGACAATAATAAACTCCAAAGTTTCACCTGTGCACTGTAATTGAGGAGTATTGGGTTGCTCACTTGTTTTGTCATAGGATAAAGTAGGCATTTTATTTTCAACATGTCTCAATTTCGTTGTTACTATTTAACATTAAGGATTTTTCTCAAGCACAAGATTTGTGAGCCAATTATTTTACTTCAGTTGCAATAGAATGAACAAAGGAGATTTGAGCATGATTGTTGAAGTAAAGCGAGCATAACTTTGTAGTTTACCCAGCTTTAGTAGTTTGTTTGGTTTTCTCTTAAACAGATGGGCAGTTGCACAGTTTTCATTATTTAAAATCCATTTATATTTAATTTTGCCATGTTCTTTCCTTGTTTTCCCCATTGTATTTTAAATCATGTTGATTAGGTTCCTGCACACATTTGTTATATTGGAAATTTTTTCTACTTTTATTGTTTAGAAAAAAATTGTATTTTGTAGATAGTGGAATTAAAGCAACGATTAGGCCAATGTCTTTTGGTTGGAGTCTTAAGCCTGTGTTTTTAGGATTTATTTATTTGATTTGATTTGAACAAAGGTCGATATGAAAGCTCTTGGGATACTTTCAGAGCAGCTGTAAACAAAATACTAATTTGATATACTGTATATTAGCCAGTGAAATTATATATTTGATTGCCACAGCTTATTTCAACACCTTTAAAATAAAAAAATACAGCCGTGCTGTTTGACTAAGAGACTCCAATACTAAATCTTGTTTGAGTTGGTTCAAACCTATTTGATCAGTAACATAAGTGCCTTATTCCATATTTATGTTGACTTCAATTCCCAAAGACTATATTGATAATTTTAATGGTCCCTAAGTGTGGTCTTGGATATTCTGCAAAAGCTGTTGAAATGTATTGTATACTCTTTATTTTTAAAGAATGTTTTCTTTCCACCTTAGGATTCCCTGTGTTCTTCGAAGAGACTGGATAGTACTCTAATTCTCAGGTTCTGCCAGTGATAATAGATTAAACTGCATGTAACTCTGGTTAAACCACATACATGTAAAATAATATAGATGGTGTTGATGTTCATTATTGTCAAAAAAATGGAGAAGCATTGGATAATGTGCAAGGACAATACCAGATCTGAGAAGGTACAATGGCCTTGACAGTTAGAACTGCTCAGAAAAGAAAACACTCAGAGATGGTTTAAATTATGGAGTTGAATAGGGTATATTCAGATTTCTCTTCCTAAGCAGTATCCAAACCTACAGATCATAAATATGAGTCACTAATAAATCGATAAGGAATTTGAGAGAGAATGTGATACATGAGATGGATATAGTGCATGCAGGAGAGCTGTATATATGTTCAGCATGTAAGATCTTTTCAGTTATGTAATGCATCTTTATTCACCATAAATAGACTGTTTTGAGTCTGGAAATCATTGATTCCCTTACTAAGTGTAAATATTGAAATTGATGAGAGATTGGTGTGGCAAATGTAAATGATCTTTTCATACAGATTTATGGCTAGGGTCAGCAAAGAAACATTTGGAACAAGGTTGGAAAAGATCTGTTTTAAAGTAACAAATGTATTTTTATTTTGTTTGGAAAATCTTACCTAATTTAAAGAACGAGAAACCAGCCATTTGACTGGTTACTTTTTCATTAATTACCTGATTCGCTTCTGGAAAATGTGTAGAATGAGCTGCCAGTGAAAATGGTAGATGCAGGTACAGTTACAACATTTAAAAGATATTTGAATAAGTGCATGAACAGGAAAGGTTTAGAGGACTATGGGCCAAATGCAGGCAAATGGGACAAATTTAGTTTGGGAAACTTGGTCAATGTGAACAAGTTGGACCATGCTGCATTACTCTATGACTCAAAATTACTGGTTTTGAATTGTTTTTGAGTATTGAAATGGGATTTTGTGTGAACCTCAAATTTAGAAATTGTACAGTTGATACGTCAAAGTTATGGGATAAATTTGCTGGTTTTGCCTTGTATTTTTCTTTCTTCATCCTTCCCATGGGTCATGTAGATTAGGTTCCTATGCATGCTAGTGTTTGCAGGAGAAATAAACTGCCCATATGACAGAATTTGCAATCATCTTCATAAACTAAAATTTGCTTTGAGTAGACATTGACACTCAATTTAGTGCGATTTGATAGTGTTGGTGCTATTCAAGAATGAATCTGCTAGGTACAAGTGACATTTTTCAAAAACGTAAGATGAGCATGGCACCAAGATTATGAACCACTGTGTCCAATCAATCTTTAAAAATCTTATGAGCAGGAAAATAGAGAAAAATAAGGAAAACAGGTGACATGTTAAGAGCAGGGAAAGGCTCAGGAAAAATGTACAGAAGGAATCTTCGGTGTTACAAAGCAACTGAGAATGTACACAGAGGCTGAAAAAGATAATAAAAGTAAGTTGTCTAGTATTATAGTAATGCGAGTAGAGAATATAAAGTAGGCAGCACTTGCCAATGTTGCTCTTTGTGGCCCATTATGGGCATATTCCATAACAGGACAGAACCATGAGTGTGGCAGTCTGCTCAGAGGCAGAAATCTCGTGTCTGTCAATACTTATTGAGCAGATGAAGATGCTTGCTACTCATTAACTTTCTATGGTGAGAAAGGTCCATTTCAGGAATACATAGATACATGATATGAAGAACTTAAAAATTGACTATTGCATTTGAGAGTCATTAGTTGATGACAAAATCATAGAGCCCTAAAGTGTGGAAGCAGGCCATTTAGCCCACTGAGTCCACACCGACCCTCGGAAGAGCATCCCACTCAGATCCAACCCCCTACCCTCTCCCTGTAACCTTGCATTTCCCACCGTTAATCAACATAGCTTGCACATCCCTGGACACTATAGACTGGCAATTTAGCATGGCCAGTCCACCTAACCTGCACACTGTGGTAGGAAACCAAAGGAAACCCTCATGGAGAGAATGTGCAAACTCCACACGCCCCAGGCTGGAATTGAAACCGGGTCTCTGGAGTATTAAATGAGATGGAGGAAGGTTGTGAAGTACTGCCATATTGAGGAGACTCCAATATGTCAGCAAAAGGTATAGTATGGTTTCCACAGTACAAGGGAACAACAAAGCTCTCTTTGATAATTACAGATCAGTACCTCATATGCAAAAGGAGACCAGTTAACAGCAGCCGAAGAATGAATGTGTGAAAGTTTTGTATAAATGATAACTGTAATGCAGAAATCTCACCTTGCTGACTGCATGGACAGTTTTAGATTTATTGAATCATGAGGTGGTTACAGCACACAAAGAAGCCTTTTGGCAATTCTGTTGTGCCGTTTCTGTGGAATGGCTATTTACAAAAGTTAGTCCGAAGTCCTCACCTTTTCCACATAACAAGCTTTTTCTCTTCACATAATTAGTTAATTGTATTTTGAGGGCCTCAGTTAATTTGTGCCCCTAACATGTTGAAGCCATGCATTCCAGATCCTAACCATTCACATCAAAATGTTTTTCTTCATGTCACCATTGCTTTTAATGCCACCTACCTTTAATTGGTGTACGCTGTTTCTCCTTCCTGATGGTCTGTATGTTTAAAGGATAAATTCCATCCTAACAGTCTCCAAAGTCCAAAGGGAAATGTATTTCACAGTAGTTGACAGAGACCTTGACCATGTTCAACCCATCTGACGCATTTCTGTCCACACCCATTCTCCTCCTCCTCCTCCCCTGAACACTGATAGGGTTCCCTTTGTCTTCATTTCCACCTCTCAAGTCTCCACATTCAAAAGATCATCCTGTGCCATTTAACAACCCCTTTGTCTTTTACACTGAGTCTCCACAACACCTGTTCCATTTGTCCCTTCTCTGCCTCTTTGAAAGTACTAAAAATACCTGGTTCCAAACCTTTCAGTCCTGAAGAAGTCATGTAGGACTCAAAGCGTTAATTGTTTCTGTCCACAAATGCTGCTAGACTTGCTGAGTTTCTCCAGTATTTATTTGTTTCAGATTTTCAGCATCTGCATTATTTTGCTTTTATTTTTATTTTTGAAAATAGTTTCCATAGCGCTACTAGAATACTATGCTTTCCTTTGTTCCATATGTACAAATTCCAGCAAGGTTATATTCTTTTGTTAGTATGGATTTCATGTTGTATTACATGCACTAATAGCATTGAATTTTGAAGTGTTGAGGTCTCCAGTGATTTTGATCAAAATGCCTTGCTACTCCTTGACCATAATTCCATCTGTTTGAAGTGAGAAGCATTTCATTCATCACAGATCATAAAAATTACTGTAATTACACAATTCATTGTCACAACATTTTCAGCCCTTTTGTGTTTGGCCACACTCATCCCAGATTATAACTGATTAATTTGTACTATAACCCCCTATTTCTCAAGCCAAGAATCCTATATGCATTGCTAGCCACTCTGTCAACTTGTTCTCCTAACTTTAAACTGCCTGTCTGCTGAGCTTTTCCAGCAATTTCTCAGATTTACAGCAAGTCATGCAGCTTCCTGAAATGTTAACTCTGATTCCTTTCCACAGAAACTACCAGACCTGCTGAGCTTTTCCAGAATTTTGATTTTTGCCTGATTCACAGCATCTGCAGTTCATTTGGTTTTTATTAAGTAGCAAATGAAATCTAATTTAAATGATAGATAAGTATGAAATGATTCATTTCAGTAGGAAAAAGCTAGTAGAGATATGAGGGGTACTATTATAAAAGGGCTGCATGAGTGGGTTGTTCTTCAAAGGGTCAGTGTGCACCTATTGGGCCGAATGGCCTGTTTCCACACTAGGAATTCTGATTCTTTCCTCCTTTTGAGTGTTACTGGAAGTCATACAACTCTGGTCAAATGCTCTGGCAATCACGCCCAACTACTCAAAATTGCATCAATAGGATAAATGGTTTGATTCCACCACCAACATGACCAATTGTTTCTCTTTTTGTATTACAACCATAAAGAGACTTTTGTCATGCTACTTTAATGAATTCAAAAATAATCTGTTTACTATAAATTAGTAAACAGTTCTCAAAATATGTGGCAATCTTTGGAGGGGATTTTTTTCCCTTTTGACTGCCTAGGTTTTTGAAACAGAAGTTATGACCTGAAAAGGTTGCTAGACAATTCTCTTCCAAAATCAGATTTTCCAGCATCATAAAATCCTTATCTCACTAAAAGCATCTAATCTGTGATCCTGAATTAGAATGAGAGTGGCACGATGGCTCAGTGGTTCGCACTGCTACCTCAGCATCAGGGACCTGGGTTTGATTCCTGCCTCTGGCGACTGCCTGTGTGGAATTTGCACATTCTCCTTGTGACTGCGTGAGTTTCCTCCGGTGGTCCAGTTTCCTCCTCCAACTGAAAGATGTGCAAGTCAGGTGAATAGGCCATGCTAAATTGACCATAGGGTTAGGCGCATTAGAAATGCAGGGATAAATAAGGGGAACGGGTCTGGGTGGGTTACTCCTCGGAGGGTCGGTGTGGACTTATTGGGCCGAAGGGCCTGTTTCCATACTGTAGAGAATCTAATGTAAACTATTTAAATTCCATCCAACAAACAAACAACACACAAGCCCACACACATGATGTCATTGAACCAAGACACTGAATAGGATACAACAGTCTGAAAAACAAAAGATAGAATTTGTTACATTCCCAGTCCAGTGAGTTTCTTGTTGATAAAATACAGTTCGTGTCAGCCATAGACGGTTAGAAGATTTTCAAGCAAGCTTCACTTCAAGCTGGTTCCAAGTCTTTGGGAAGTGTTCATAGTTCATTGTCTTGGGGGTTGACAAGTGAGGCAAAATGCTAAGACATGGATATTTTATCAGATTCCCAGTTACTTCAACCAAGAAATAGAGAAAAACTTGCAGCTTTACTGCAAGATTTGGAGGTTTCTCTTCCTCCTCCTGACAGCCTAGGTTTTTGAAACACAAATCAAGGCCAGAAAGGATTGCTATGCAATTGTCAGCAAAAGAATTCCTAATCTTTTCCAAAGCCAGGTTTTCTAGTAATTGAGGACAATAAATCCCAGCTGTTAACTCCCAGGAAAATTTATTTGATTATTCACATTAAATTACAATAAAGACTTGATTATTTTGTAAATGTAAAATCTCATGTAGATTACATATAAATATTTGGGATCTATAACTTCTTGGCTAAAAGGGTGGTAGAGGCAGAGTCTCATCGTATTTTTTAAAAACGAGATTTATGGAATACAATTTGTTGGTTGGGAATTGAAAGATTCCGAGAAATGATTACTGGCTTGTTAATTATGTTGAAAAAAGGGTGGTGATTGCTAGAACAGTTAAGTTGAAAACTGTATCAGGGCTTTTGACAATTTTTCCATTGAGATCATTCACAATGTTTATTTTCATGCTGGCTTTTTAAAAACAAATTGTATTTTTGAGAGTTGAGACATGTCGTGCCTTCAGGAAGGCATCCAGTTAAAAGATGATTAATGATGAAAAATTGTTTATTCTCCCAGAGACTAAACAATAAACAATTTGCTAATTCTTGCTCACTGTTAGAAAACTCTTTTATTGCTACTTATCTGAAGTGGGAAATGAGCAGTCAGTTTTATATGGAAATGCTGAGGGGGGCCTTCATTAAGGCAAAGAACTCAAAAATATGATAAGTATTCCTCGTGGATTACAGCTTGCTGGAATATCATCTCAACTTTAAATGAGCCTTAACTTGTTTTGCCTTTAGAGGCTGAAGTCATCCAAGTAGTTTGAGTATATTTAGTTTAGGTGAAAAGAGGTTTTTACTTTTAGGCACACCATACTACTTCTCTTCTCCCACCCTGGGATCTTGTACAGATAGTTATGTAACATTGAGGTCATTTCCAAAAAGTCAAATGGTCGAATTGCTTGTGAGTGATACCACTGAAATTGAGAGAGTTCCTGGCAGATGTTTTCTAACTATTCAGTGAAGTTTTAATGAAGCCTTGGTCAGACTAAAGCTATGATTAGAGCATGCCATGTAATCCTACATAGTATGTTGGTTGTAAAAACATTTGGAGCCTAAAATCGCACAGAAGAGTAACCAGACTCCTCTATGATGTTTTAAAAGTTAAGCTGTGAAAAGCAGCCAGATAAACTGGGACACTTCCTTGAAATGAAAATGTCTTATAAAGGTATGCAAAGATATTTGATAGAGAAAATGAAAGGGACAAAATTTTGTAATATTCTGACACGACATGTTCAAGGCTATGGAGAGGTGACGTATACATGTCACATGCATGCCTCTTCTGTCACACATTTGTGAACTGTGATAGAAGGGATGTATAAAATATGATCATTACTCAAGGTTTTCATTCAGTTGAGAGAAAAACAGATATTCAAGTAGCAGTGTTTTGTTTCTCCTCGTTTGTGAAGTTTTCTAAGCCAGTAGAGTTTGAGATAGAAATTGTCAGTTTGTTGAACCTGAAAGATTTATGCCAATTACAAAATTGTGTCGAGGATTGACTGGCAGAAGGCAGACTTTGGGAATGAAGAGGACTTTTTCAGGATGCCAGCCAACTGATTAGTGTTGCGACATTACACATTAATGATTTGGATGAAGGAACTGAGGGCCTTGTTGCTAAGTTTGCAGATGACACAAAGACAGTTGGAGGGGCAGAAAGGGTTGAGGAATCGGGGAGACTGCAGAAGGACTTGGCTATGGTAGTACAGTGTGCAAAGTAGTGGCAAATGGAATACAATGTGGGAAAGTGTGAAGTTATGCACTTCGGTAGGAAGAATAGAGACGTAGACAACTTCTAACTGAGGAAAAACTTTGGAAATCCAAAGTGCAAAGGGACTTGGGAGTCCTAGTTCAGGAATTTCTTAAGGTTAATGTGTGGGTTCAGTTGACAGTTCAGAAGGCAAATGCAATGTTGGCATTCATTTCAAGAGAACAAGAACACAAGGGCAGGGATCCATGGCTGATGCTGTATAAAAGTGTGGCCAGATCGCATTTGAAATATTGTGAGCAGTTTTAGGCCCCATAACTAGGGAAGGATGTGCTGGCATTTGACGGGGATCCACAGGAGGTTCAAATGAATGATTCTGGGATGAAAGGCTTGTCAGATGAGGAGTGGTTGAGGACTCTGGGTCTGTACTTGATGGAACTTAGTAGGATATGGGGGGAATCAGATTGAAACTTATAGAATACGGAGAGGTCTGGGTGGAGAGGACATGAAGAAGATGTTTCCACTAGTAAGAGAAAGTAGGATCCAAGGTCACAGACCCAGAATGAAGGTCAAACTCTTTAGAACTGAGATGAAGTATTTCTTCAGCCAGAGGGCAGTGAATCTATTGACCTCATTGTTTCAAAAGGCTGTGGAAGCAAAGTTAGAGTGTATTTAAAACAGAGACAGAAAGGTTCTTGATAAGTAAGAGGAATAAGGGTTATGGTGCGAAGGCAAGAGAATGAATTTGAGAAACAAAGCAGCCATGATTGAATATTGGAGTAGACTCAATGGAGTGAATGGCCTAATTCTGTTACTATGTCTTATGGTCTTATTGTTTAACAATGAGAAACTGGAAGGAAGCAGTTAAGGAAAAACTGCAGTTGAGATAAGAGTATAATTTATCTGATCTTTCTATCTGCAACAAATATAAAGAGGGAGCTTGGTTCATTTGTTTTTGTCCAGTAAACTTGTATTCCGTTGTTAAAGAGCATGTGCAACCTCATGTGAATTGTTTCAATGACGAACTGCCACATTAATGAATTAAAAACAAACTTAATTTACGTTGGAATCATTGGTAAATTGGTAGACAGTAATCTTGAATTGCATGATCTATATTCAGGTGTAAATAGCCAGTCCATGTAAAGATCACTAACTTGTGATGCTCATCAAAAGGCATTAAGAGGAGTTGTGCATGGGCTGGGTGCACATCTGCAACTGTTGCTGACACTTTTCTGATCAGCATGCAGTTAAAAAGTAAAAACATTTTATAATATTTAAGAGAGTCACTTCTGGAACTATTTGTAGACCTAGTGACACCTTTCCTCCCTTCACTAAAGGGCCTCGTTTATTTGAACAAGTGCAGGGGTTTCCTACACAGCCCAACAAATTTGGGCAATAATAGGACTCAAACCTTTGATTGTGATTTTGAGTAACTCCACATTGTGTGGTGGATCGTTTGCTTAAATATTTCAAGAATGCTTTTATTTTTAGCAGATTCCTTGGTGAAAATATCTTTTAATATATTTTTGTTTATGTAGGTTACTGTATGAAAACACGAGTCCATTGTTAAATATGGAGCTATAAATAATTTTACTAAACTTACCTGTAAGAGCTGTCGTATATTGAGAACCATTAGCCTTTAGTTACCAAAGCATCTGGCACACTATAGTCCCAAGTCAGGTGGATATGATCCTGTTTGAGGTTGAATTTGAGTAAAATAATTCACAAGCATAGAGATGTGGGTAGCATTTGACAGGAAAAAACAATTTCAGTATTTATTAGACTAGTCTTATTTTAATGTCATAATGTTGTTTAAACAAAAGTATACAGCTGCTCACTGACCAGATAACTATCAGTAAAATTAATCTGAGGTTGGATTTGAAACATGTGTTCCTTGTTCAAGTAGATAGGTACTATTTCTAGCCACTCCACTTATAGGCAACCAGAATTAATTACAAAATGAGAAGTAAAACCCAATTCCATTTATAGTTATAATTTTAAAACAAGCCTATAGAATGTTTTTGGCCTTATTACTTTGAAAGAAAATGCAATCTGTGTTCTATTCTTTATTAGGCCCTAGTACTTTGGATGTCCCTCAGCCAGCCATTGTCGTAAAATCGTGCATATTCCATTGTAGACATGGCACTCACTGGGGGAAAAAAATGTATTTAACGCTATTTTATTTGACTTCCCCAAACCACAAAGTTTTCCTCGTAGTTAATTTAACATCTGTAAATTTGGAATTCTATGCTGTAAGTGCGCTGACTTACCGTTAAATATGGAAAATCTTCATGTTTATATGTAGGCTTTATTTTTGCAGGGTATGGTGCTGAAAAAACTGTATCTTTTAAGATAAGTTGCTGCAAAACTGCACAGTGAACTTGGTAATTAGTTAAACCTCATCAGGTTAATCAGTCTTTCTTTATGATTTTCCACCTGATATTTCTATGGACATCAGAGATGCATCCTTCCATTAGCCATTCCTAATTTGCAACCTCTTGGATTGTTTTCAGATTCAGCTCCAATAGGTGACGGAACCTGCTACTCTGATCACATCATTGAATGGTCAGTTTGGCAATTCACACCTGTGCTAGCTCTCCAAAAGAGCTATTTACTTCAGTCAACCCAATATTTATCCACTGTCCATTGATAGCCTATCGTATATTTCCCTTTTTCTGCTATTTTCGGTCATATTGTTCATTTACTTAACAAATTCCGAAATGATGCCCAGTGGTTAACAATCTATTTTTCCAAATTACTTCATTTAAACAGTAATTTCTATTTATATTTTTGGGAGATGATAGAGTCATGGTAATGTCACAAGCTAATACTCTGGGGACTTGGATTCAAATCCCACTACAACAGTTGAAGGAATTTAAATTCAATCAATAAACCTGGAATTAAAAGTTAGTCTAATGGTGGTCATAAAATCATCTTTTGTTGTAAAAACCTATCTGGTTCGTTAATATTCTCTAAGGAATAAAAATCTGCGGTCTTGTCTGGTCTCCATGTAATTCCAAACCTGCACCAATGTCATTAACTCTTAACCATCCTCTGATATGGCTTAATAAAATACCAGGCCAGTTAGGGATTTACGAGATTAGCTGGCCTTGCGAGCAATGTCCACATTAAGGAATAAAAAATATGCTTTTACCGGTGCTCTCTGATCTTGGTCTACCATTTTCTCTTATCCATGTGGACAGAATCTAACATTTCCATTTTCAAGGTCCCAATCATGTAACCCTTGACATCTATACTTTTTCTGTAAAATGTTTCCGTTCTTTGTCTATCCTGATAGCTAATGTCCTTTCAACTTAGAATTAGTTTAGCAGTCCTCCTATGAAACCTTTCTGGGACTTGTCCATTCACATGATGAGAGGTATCCAAGCTAGATGTTTTATTTTCTAGACTTGGTGAGCCTAAAAATACATATGAAAGGAAATGTACCTTTTGTTCTGTCCATGCACCCCAAGACTTATGGCTTTTGTAACAGCCTTACAACTGTTAATGGTTGTTAACTGTTAGCTTTGGGTGTTTTTTCTGCAGGAGAAAGTGAGGACTGCAGATGCTGTGCTTTTCAAGCACCACACTCTTCAACAATTTTCATTCACTCACAATCGTATATTTGTTTCAATTGTTACCATATCACTGAATTGGCAGGTTGAGAATTGCACACGAGTCCTGCTGATGGGCGTGGGAGTAGAAAAGACTTCAAAACAATGATTAGAATCATAATTTTGTTGCACTTTGCTCTCCCTTTCTTAAGAGTTTATTTATATTAGAACTGAAAAGGTAACATCAACATATAAATTAGAAGCAGTTAAGTAATACTGTCCTTTTAAAAAAAATTTTCCAACCAATGTGGCAATTTGAAGACTGGGCTAGAGATGTTAGAAGTTATGGGATGGGGCAAAGTTGAAAGAGGTAAAATGTTTCCAGTGGATGATGAATTTAAAGCAAAGGCATAGATTTTGAAATTAAATTTGAGGTTTAGGAGAGGGCAAGAGAAACTTTATGTACCTGTTATTTTGAATCTCTGTACTCCATATTGGAGATGGTAAATTAAGACCATGTTAATCACCAAAAACTGTATAGTAGTTGGATGGTTGAAGGAAAGCAAAATAAAACATGAAAACAATTTAGGCAAGATCAATTCAACTGTGAGCTCTTCTGGAGGATAAGCATTAACGTGGACTTGTAGAGCTGAAAGAGACTGTTTCCGTGTTGGAATTCTGTGTATTGTTGTTGGTACAGCCAGTGCAGATCTTTTTATTGTGGATAGAAAATCAACCTTGAGTGATATGGATGGATGTCAGTTGATCATTAACCCAACTGTTGTTTTATTAAGTCCTTCCACTTCAAAGCTATTGTGAGATTCAATTAGACATTGAACAGACCTTGGATCTGCCAAATAGGAGAGGGTAAAGGGTGCATCTGTCACTAGGCCAAGTATTTTCTAACATGTTTTCTGTTCGTTTTAACTGCATTCTTTTACTTTTGTTTAATCTGCCACAGTAAGAACTCAGAATGTGAACCTGGTGGATTTTCCTAATCCTTGGAATTTCTAAGCATTATTGTACTGAAGCTCCCATTTGGAGCTGTGTTGCATTGATATGTAACAGTTTCAAGATAAATGGGTTAAAACTCTGTATTGCAGCAATGTCATTTTGAAGGGAAGTTGCAACCTAAACATTAGTCAAAATGTTGTAGAACCTTGGAGAGAAAGAAGTTGCAATTTTGAATCAGTCAAAATGAATTGAAATTAGAACCCATACATGTTGGTCAAAGATGACGGTTCTTGATGTCTACGGCATAAATGCTTACTGAACTCTTCAACTCATTTGTTACTTGTAGTAGATTGCTGGGTTTAAGGGCAATATGACGTGTGATCTTGTTGCCGATGATGGCCATCTTCGTGATATCAGGTGGAAAATTCTCTCTATTATTGTGTGTAACTCTTGCACATTGGCTTCAATGGATTTTCAGTTGATCACAAACTTCTAGCTATTAAAACTAAGTAAATAGGGTGCCCTGCATCCAAAATATTTGGTGGTAACCCTGTGCATCATAGTACAAAATAAGACCTAAATTATGATTATTATAATTCATTCTGTTGCTCTGCTGGTAATGTATTCAACAATAATTGAGACAAGACAGTCATGTTACAGAACACAGGCATGGAACAACCACCTTGCTCTTAAAGGAAATATACAGGCATGGAACTGGAATCTGTGGTAGTGAAGCAGCTTTTCAGTAAATACCATAAGTATATCCAGTGCAGGCGGTCATGAATGAACGAACTTGTCAATATATTGCATACATTTTTCTACAGATAATATTACCAGGAGTAAATATTCTAGCCTTGGCTCATTATAAATAGGTTTGAATACTTTCTGTGCATAGCATTTCTCACTTTAAATTATAATCTGGACAATATGTTTTAGTAATTGTTTTTGCAGGGTTTCAGATTTGTCTTCCCCTGGTAGTCATGAAAACAATTCACTGCCTTCACATCCATCCAACCCAAACTTTGGGTCTACTAAGTGGATGACACCTTAGTCATCACAAAGTGGAACAACTTAGAGGAAACATACAACATCATCAACAATATCCTGACAGGCATAAAATTCACTAGACATTATTTCAATGAGCTACATCACACTGCAGCATCCAAGAACTACAAAAAGCAGAAGTAAAATATTTTTACAAAGTTTTCAAGAAAAACGGGTACCCAATAAACATAATCCATCAATTCCTCAGAAACAAACCTAGACAAGCAGACACAGTGCAACCAAAACCTATAGCCACATTACCTTACATCAAAGACGTATCAGAAATGACTTCCAGACTACTCAGACCCCTTGGTATCATGGTAGTCCACAAACCTACCAACACACTTAAGCAGCGGCTAACGAACCTAAAGGATCCATTCGATACTACCAGCACAACTACGTCATTTAAGGATACCATGCAAGAACTGTTTTTAAAAAAAAAAAGTACATTGGACAAAAAGCAGGAAATTTGCCACCAGGATACACTAACACCGACTTGCCACCAAAAGACATAACCCACTATCACTAGTTTCCATCCAAACATAGACAAAGAAGGACACCACTTTGACTGGCACGACACACATCCGACGACAGGCAAAAGAAAGACATGCACAAGAATTCTTAAAGGCATGGCATTCTAACCAGAATTCCATCAATAAACACACAGATTTAGATCCTATCTACCTTCCCTTGGGGAAAAAAACACTCAGAAATGATGTCACCCACCTTAAGAAACCAAGACCCATAAATAGAGAGATGGGACATACCACCAGCACTTCACTGGAGACTCTTGCTGATGATGATACCTAGTATGGTGACAAAGGGTCTGAAAATAAACCTTCCAGCTCAGTGAGCTAACTAACAAACTTATCATCAACTTGAGCTACAAATCTTCTCAAAAATCGCTCACAATTCGCAAGCTTTTAGACAAGGCCATTAGGAAAAGAATTAGGCCATTTTGTCCATTAAGTCTGCTCCTCCATTCAATCATAGCTGATGTGTTTCTCAACTCCATTCTCCTGCCTTCTCCCCACAACCTTTGCCAATCAAGAACCTTTCTGTCTCCATTTTCAGTCCATTCAATGACTTGGCCTCCATAGCCTTTTGTGGCAACAGGTTCCACAATTTCACTACCCTCTAGCTGAAGAAATGCCTCCTCATCTCAGTTCTAAAGGGATCAACCATTGCTTTTTTCCATGAGAGCCTGTAGGTTAAATGCTGACCATTGCCTTGATTGATGTGTGTGAAAGGTTTTTTTCTATATAATTATTATCCATGCTGTTCTATCCAAGCCCTTGTGATCATCCTACTTACCTCGTTCAGTCAACACTTGTTCCAGCCTTGTTGAAGTGAAACTATCAAACAGTATGGTTGCTGTTTCTGGCGGAAATAGTGTCAGCGACTTATAAAATGGAAACCACCTTTCCCATACCATGTATTTACCTTCCTAACTCGATTACCCCATGCCAATTTTCATGTGGCTCAGGTAATAATCCAGAGGATCCTGTTTTCATTTTCAGTTCCTGATTCTCTCTAAATTAGACGACTTCTGTGTCATCGGCCCCAACATGGTTTGCAAAGACTGGATTCTCCCCATCATCACCAGTACCCTTTCAAGCCATGAAAGATTTTCTTAACCTTAGTCCTGGGCAGACAATGTACTGTGAGGGTTTCATTGCCCAAATCATTGAATCTCCAATGATTAGGGCTTTACATTTTCCCCCTTCCTGCAATTTTTTTCTCCTCGTTTACTAGGTTAGAGAAAGTACATGTCCAAGCTATTGCATTTTTTGAGCTTGCATGGAAATGCGCTGGGGCAGGCTGGCGGGTAGTTACTGTTTTATAAGGTAATGGCTCTGAAGGGGTTAATGTTTGTTACCTTGGCTCCACCCATTGTACTGATGTACCATGTAGTCTGTGGGTGAAAATTGAGAGTTGCATTTTGTTTTTTTAGAATGGGTAGAATTTTCTGTTCTAAGGTGGTTATGTTGCCTGACCAAATGTTGTAATGAATACCATCAAGTCATAAACCTTTGACTTTACGTATCTTTACGTATCTTCTGCACGTGATGGTTCAAAGACAAAGGAGGATTGGTGGCAGCAAACTACCTCAGAGCAATCTTTATCCAGTACACTGGCAGAAATGGCACATATCGCATGGAGTGGTCATCTGGAATAATACCAGTTTAGGATGGTGGAAATGTGAACCTGGATTTCGGGGTGGACTCTTATCTTCAGATCATGCTGAATGTAGCAAGGTGATCTCGTGAATGCAGAGGCTCATCGTGGAAACATTAAGAATAAAGGGATCTGTATCTGTGTCAGGTAGGGAGTTGTAACAGAGCGAGGAGGTCAAGAAATGGAGTGAACTTCATCAATTTTGCTTTTGGTCTTGTAGAAGGAAATTTTCAACTACAGAAAAAGGACAATTCATAAGCTTTAGAAATGTAATGTTATCATAGCAGATATGATGCAGAAAGTGAACAAGTGAATAGAGACCTTAAGCAGTGAGAGATGATGCATCATCTAGACTATTGTAGAAGTCATTGGTATTGGAATAGATTTGTTGCAAGTACTCTGTAATGTTATATTTATGAATAGGTCAATCCCAGAGATTAATAAAAAAACTGACAGAGGAGAGTCACAGTTGCCTGTGTCTAGATAAAAGATGGGTGGATGGATGTTACTAAAATTTCTCAAACTCATAAAGTAGAAGTTGCACCAAATAGCTTGCAATTTGTAATCACTGAATTGTAATTCAGTATAATTTAGTAAATTCTTTACATTAAATAACTGCTGGGTTTGGGTGCCCAAACTTGTCACTAAATTAATATTATATTTCTTCTCTCTACATCTGTCATACCTTTATGTGCAATTTTGACCATTCTGATCAAAGATATTTTCATAGCAGCAAACAGAGTGTGATTGGTGTATTAGAAAAAGGGGTCAAGGAAAGGACCAGAACTAGTCTGGAGCAAAGATTGTTCAATATTTGTTTTATTATTTGTTCAGTGAATGTGGGCATTGCTCAGTGGACCAGCTTTTGTTCTCAGTCACACTTGCCTTTGCCCATATCCACGCAGGTTCCCAAAGCAGCAACCTCTTTCCGGCAAAAGTGAGCAGGAATCTAGCAGTAAATTTGCTCACTTTGCTTCCTGGGAGCCTAAAAACAGGTGTTGATGGTTCTTTTTAGTTGGCCTTTGGCTCAACGAAGAAGCAGAGGGCTGCACAGTATCTAATAACCACGTCTGCATTGTAAACAGAAAAACATTGGAATCAGAAAATTCCCTTTGTCACTTTAATGTAATTGGTATCAAATGTACATGATTAGACAATGCACATGGAGTGGTGTGGGTGGGTGAGTGGAGAACAGTTGAGATTAAATGAAATTTTTCAGTAGCATAAGGATTTCTGTTCCTGTTTGTGCCTCCAACAATACTCCGAGTGGAATTTTGAGCACAAAATGCACGTGTTACAGAATTTGGCTCAACTTGGTTTTTTTTATTGAACTCTTTCAAAAAAAAAAAATCCGTCCCTTGTGAAACTTCTCCTGTGACTTGTTTGGAATATGCTCAAAACCAGTTTACAATATTAACTAAAACTTGTACAGATTGCCACTGTTCAAACATTTTTGGGCGGCACGGTGGCACAGTGGTTAGCACTGCTGCCTCACAGCGTCTGAGACCCGGGTTCAGTTCCCGCCTCAGGCGACTGACTATGTGGAGTTTGCACGTTCTCCCCGTGTCTGCGTGGGTTTCCTCCGGGTGCTCCGGTTTCCTCCCACAGTCCAAAGATGTGCAGGTCAGGTGAATTGGCCATGCTAAATTGCCCGTAGTGTTAGGTAAGGGGTAAATGCAGGGGTATGGGTGGGTTGCACTTCGGCGGGTCGGTGTGGACTTGTTGGGCTGAAGGGCCTGTTTCCGCACTGTAATGTAATGTAATCTAATCTAATCTAATCTAATCTAGACTATATTTTAAAAATGATAACAGTAGAAACGGTTCTAAAATTTGGCTAAAACGTAGGATCTTAATCCTGGAATGTTTTTCAGAAGATAATGATCCTCTGATAAACACCTAGTTAATACTTTGTTCTTTTCAATCTTGGATTTTTTTTTAACTTTTAGTGACTTTGTTTTCATTCTTCAATCTAGTGCCTGTTGAATATTTGCTTTTCAATTCTCTTTTACTTTTAGAAATGTTAATAGCCCATATTTTGCAAGGATGACATTTAAAACGTTATGTTGCGATCATTTAAACCTCAGTCATTTTAAGATATTAGAAGGTTAGTTTGTGAGTTAATTACTCCTAAGTACAGCAAGTTGCTACACTTTAAATTTTTCATTCAAAAGGGATCAAGTATTTATGATGTGCTACTGTAAGGTAATAAATTAACTATTAATATGCTAAATGTATGAAGTATGATGCTGGAGCAGGATTGTTAATTGGCTGCATTGGCCTCGGCCTTTTTCTAACATTTTTGTGCACATATGAAATTCTAAGTAATTATTATCCAGCTCACATTCAATTGAAATATCTCTACTCTCTCTTGCTCCTGCTTCTAAGTTGGTTAATCAAATATACATTGTGAACCAAAATTGTTTTGCACAGAAATCGTAATTATTTCCATTATCTGTGTAATATTATAACTAACAATAAAGAGATTGGTGGGTTGTCACAATTTTAGATTTTTTTTCCATCATCCTTTACTCAAATTACTACAAATTACTGGAAGCGCATTTGGTGACAGAGCACTGAAGAAAACAATAGCACCTAAACCAATATGTAAGTTAAGGTGAGAAACAGTAAAAATGGAGAAGAAATCAAAATATACCAGAGCTTGGACTATACTTTCTGGCCTGAAAATGTGTTGCTGGAAAAGCGCAGCAGGTCAGGCAGCATCCAGGGAACAGGAGAATCGACGTTTCGGGCATAAGCCCTTCTTCAGGAATGAGGAAAGTTTGTCCAGCAGGCTAAGATAAAAGGTAGGGAGGAGGGACCTGGGGGAGCGGCGTCGGAAATGTGATAGGTGGAAAGAGGTCAAGATGAGGGTGATAGGTCAGACTGGGGTGGGGGGCGGAGAGGTCGGGGAAGAAGATTGCAGGTTAGGAAGGCGGTGCTGAATTCGATGGATTTGACTGAGACAAGGTGGGGGGAGGGGAAATGAGGAAACTGGTGAAATCCGAGTTCATCCCTTGTGGTTGGAGGGTTCCTAGGCGGAAGATGAGGCGCTCTTCCTCCAACCGTCGTGTTGTTGTGGTCTGGCGATGGAGGAGTCCAAAGACCTGCATATCCTTGGTGGAGTGGGTTGGGGAGTTGAAGTGTTGAGCCACAGGGTGGTTGGGTTGGTTGTTCCGGGTGTCTCAGAGGTGTTCTCTGAAACGCTCCGCAAGTAGCCGGCATGTCTCCCCAATATAGAGGAGGCCACATCGGGTGCAGAGGATGCAATAGATGATGTGTATGGAGGTGCAGGTGAATCTGTGGCGGATATGGAAGTTTCCTTTGGGGCCTTGGAGGGAGGTGAGGGGGGAGGTGTGGGCGCAAGTCTTGCACCTCCTGCGGTTGCAGGGGAAGGTGCCGGGAGTGGAGGTTGGGTTGGTGGGGGGTGTGGATCTGACGAGGGAGTCACTGAGGGAGTGGTCTTTACGGAATGCTGATAGGGGAGGGGAGGGAAATATATCCTTGGTGGTGGGGTCCGTTTGGAGGTGGCGGAAATGACGGCGGATGATGCGCTGTACATGGAGATTGGTGGGGTGGTAGGTGAGGACCAGTGGGGTTCTGTCCTGGTGGCGGTTGGAGGGGCGGAGCTCAAGGGCGGAGGAGCGGGAAGTGGAAGAGATGCGGTGGAGGGCATTGTCGACCACGTCGGGGGGGAAATTGCGGTCCTTGAAGAAGGAGGCCATCTGAGTTGTACATTTTTGGAACTAGTCCTCCTGGGAGCAGATGCAGCGGAGTCGAAGGAATTGGGAGAATGGGATGGCGTTTTTACAGGGGGCAGGGTGGGAGGAGGTGTAGTCCAGGTAGCTGTGGGAGTCGGTCGGTTTGTAGTAGATGTCCGTGTTGATTCGGTCGCCTGAGATAGAAATAGAAAGGTCGAGGAAGGGGAGGGAGATACTTTCTGGCCTGTTAAGCTTGATCCACCATCTAATACATCCATCGCAGATCTGTGCTTCTATCAGCTCCCTTATCTCCAGTCTCTTTCAAATTATTACAATTTGGAACTCACATCCAAAATTTGTGAATGATGTCCACACTGCCGACAGCATGTTTAATAAAATCACTATTACTTTACCAGCAAGCACTAAACTTCATGATTCTACAAATAATACACCAGCGATTATACTACTAAAATAGAAGTGGTTTTTTGTGTAAATCTAGTTACGAGTAGTCATTTTCCTGCCATGGTATGTTCCCCTAATGGTAAGAAAAATATAGTATACAATTTCTGTGGCAATAAGTATTGCCAGCATTATGCTAATGTCATTTAGTCATGACATTAATGTAATAATTTTGATTATATGTTCGATAAAATATGCTGACATTCAAAAAGGTCATTTGAAATATCTGCTACTTTGATGTAATTGCAAGATTAGCAGTAAAAAAAAATTGGTTTATGATGAATAATTTTTATTGTATATGAAAATGTCAAGTTCTATAGCCATACAGCTTTAACAACATTGAGGACAGAGTACTGTATTAAAAATGATGAACTTTTTTTTAAACCGGTTAGAATGCAAGATGCTTAGTTATCAAACTCAGTAGTGCTGTTATAGAGGCAGAGTTATACAGCACAGAAACAGACTCTTTGCCTAACTTGTCCATGCCAATTAGATATCCTAAACTGATCTAATCTCATTTTCCAGCATATGGCCCATATCTCCCTCAACCCTTCCTATTCATGTACCTATCCAGATGTTTAAAAAATGTAATTATATCTACTGCCGCCGCCATCTCTTGCAGCTCATTCCTTATACCCCCCACCCTCTGCATGAAAATATTGCCCCTTGAGTGCTTTTTAAATCTTCTTCCCCCCCCCCCCCTCACTTATGCCCTCTAGTTTTCAATGCCCCCGCTCTGGGAAACAGACTTTGGCAAATCATCCTATTCATGCCCCACATGATTTATAAATGTCTATAAGGTCATTCCTCAGCCTCCAGCATTCCAGAGGTAAAAAGCCCTAGCGTATTTGGCCTTTTCCAATTCAAGCACTATCCTTGTAACTCTTTTTCTGAACCTTTTCAAGTTTCATAACATCTTCCCTATAACAGGGAGGCCAGACTTGAGTTGTTTATTTCAAAAGTGGCCTCACCAGTGTTCTGTACAGTCGCAACGTGACATCCCAACACCCAAACTCATTGCATTGACCAGTGAAGGCAAGTAGGCCAAACGCCACCTTCACGACCCTGTCTACCTGCGACTCCATTTTCAAGAAACTATGCACCCTTCGGCCTCTTTGTTTGACAGCACTCCACTAAGCCCTACTATTAATAATGTATCAATCCTGCCGTAGTTTGCATTACCAAAATACGATATCTCCCATTTGTCTGAATTAAACTACATTTGGCACTACTTCGTCCATTGGCCCATCTGATGAAAGTCCCACTGTTCTCCAGTGGTTCAACAAATTTAGCCATTCTGGCACCTTCTATGCTCCTGAACTAACTGATCTTTGGTCAGAAAGCACAAGGACTTCATTGTTAGCCGCAGCACCCCATGGCAGGAGGATAAAGTTAGTATAGCAACAGTTCTGGTAACATTCCTGCTGGAATTGCTCATGTGTAAGCATCAAGTGTGGACACATTGGTTAGCTGTGTTAGTAGTCGAAAAGTGTGATGCTGGAAAAGTACAACAGTTCAGACAGCATCTGAGGAGGAGGAGAATCGATGTTTCTCGCATAAGCCCTTCATCAGTTGTGTTAGTTTCCTGCACTGCAGTCAGTGTTTAAAACTCTCAACATAATTAAAGTTGCAGTTAGCCAGCATCCATTGCTGGCACATTTCCTTATTCCTTTAAAAAAGGAAAAAGACTTGAAAATGTCATACAGAACAAAAATGTTCTATCTCTCCGAGAACTTGCAAGTGGAATGGCACTTGAAAGAGTAAACAGCATAGAAAAACTTTAGCCAGAATGTTTTGAATCATGATTAATAGGCTACAATTTCATGAACCTTTCTGATTTTTTTCAGCCAGTTTCTTGGGCTATAGCATTAGATGTTAGCCCGTCAGCTTTAAGATGATAGGTTGTAATGTTGAAGGGGAGACAATAGTATAGTACTAGAACCCAGGCTAATGTTGGGAATAAAACACCGAGATTTGGGAATATTGAGAATAAAACGCAAAGAAAAACTGAGATTGTTGGGGAAGCTCATTAGGTCAGACAGCATCTGTGGAGAGAAAACATAACGTTTTGAGTCCTGTGACTCTACAGAATTAGAATCAGCTAGGAACAGGTGTTATTTATGCTGAGGGCTGGGATGAGAAAGGATTGGGTGGAGAGGTGGGCCAGAGAGAGAGAGAAATAAAGAGTAGCCAGGCAAAGGGATTGTTGATAGCAAGCCAGGGTGGAAGACAAGCGAGATAGGTGATAATGGGTCACCTGTTTTGGAAGCAACTCATCTTGTGACAAGACCTGGGATTGTGGAAGTAGGCAATGGAAAAGGAACAGGGTGATAATGCTCTGAAATTGTACAACTTGATGTTGACTCCGAAAGGCTGTTAAGATGTCTAAGCAGTTGATAAGATGTTGTACGTCCAGCTTGCTTTGAGCTTCATTGGAGCACTGCAGCAGGCCCGAGATAGAAACACTGGCTCATGAACATGGAAGTGGTAGGCAACTGGAAGTTCAAGATCATTCTTACAATCAGAATATAAGTGTTCCACAAAGCTGTCACCCAGACGGTTTCCTTTCCCCAGTATCGAGGACACCAGAGGGGACATAGTTTTGAGTGCTACCAAGGCAAATGGTGACATTTGAATTCTATGAAATCTGGAATTAAAAGCTGGCATGATGGCAACTATAATTACTACTTTCAATCATTGCAAAAATCTATCTGGCAATGCGACAACCTTACCTGATCTGGCTTACGTGTGACTCCAGACACATGGCGATATGATTGACTCTTCAGTGCTCTCTGAAATGATATAGTATGCCACTCAGTTGTACAAGCTGTCTAAAGGGAGTAATGAAAACCAGATAGACCACTTGGCACCAATCTTGACATTAGAAATGGCAGTGGCGAGCACAGTTCAGTCGACCCTTCAGAGTCGTCCTTACCACTATCTGGAGGCTTATGCCAAAATTGGGAGAGCTGTCCACATACAAATGAAGAAACAACTTGTCATATTCGTGGAATCATACCATGCAAACACTGACCAGCCATCACTATCTGGTTAGAAGCACTGGAAATAGTGACAGTGCTATACAGTAAGGAAGAAGTTACCTTGAGAGTCCTCAACAGGTACCATGAAATCTCATGCCTTTAAGTCAAACTTTTAGTTGCATTTAAATGTTCTCAAATCCGAACATATTTCAGTTCCACATAAAGCCAGACCTTTAGATCATAATTATTTCAGGGAAATTGCTTGTGACTTACTTTGTGAAAGTTTTGCAAATCATGTTTGTTTCTTGTTACTTTCATTTTATTCCATTCTCTCAGTCCTCAGACTGCAACTTTTGCCAATTCTATAAGCCACCTTCTTGATCTCATACTATCTTTAATTTCCTTTGCTTACTGACAATCTCACGTTCCCTGTTGAGTATTTTTAACTTAAAGAAATGCATTTCTCTTAAAACAAACATTAATTCTTATAAATTAAACAATATCTGACTTTGGCGCAAAGTTACTTCAAATGCGGACAAAAGAGGTGAGATGAAAGTGACTGCACTTGACATCAATGACCCATAATGAAACTGGAGCCAATGGGTGTTTGGAGGAGGGTATTCAACCTTTTTCCTGGTTGGTGTCATACCTGACACAAAAGGTGATTGCGTTTATTGGTCAATCATCTCAGCTCCAGGATATTTCTGCAGAAGTTCCTCGGAGTACTGTCCTCGGCCCAGCCATTTTCAGCTGCTTCATCAAGACCTTCCCACCTTGATAAGGTCAGAAAATAGGAATGTTCACTGTACAACATTCAGCACCATTCGCAACTCTTCAAATATCCAAATACAGCAAGATCTGGACAGTATCTGGGATTGGGCTGAAAAGTGGCAAGTAACATTCATGTCACAAAAAATGCCAGGCAATGACTATCTCCAGTAAGCAACAACCTAATCCACTGCCCCTTAACATTCAGTGATGTTGCCATCACTGAATTCTCCATTATCAACATAATTTGGGTTACCATTGACCAAAAACTGAACTGATCTAGCCATGTAAATACAGCAGCTACAAGAGCAGGTCCAAGGCCAGAAATACTGCAGCAAACAACTCACCACCTGACTCCCTAAAGTCTGTCCACTGTTCACAGTGCACATATCAGGAGTGTGATGAAATACTCCCCACTTGCTTAGATGCGTGAAGCTGCAACAGCATTCTGGTATGATACCATTCAGGGCAAAAAGTCTGCTTGATTGACACCATGTACACAAGCATTTGCTTATTCCACTGATGCTCATTAGCTGCAGTGTGTACCATCTATAAGATGTAAAACAGAACTTCAGATCCTTGGACAGCATCTTCCAAATCCATGGTCAGGTTTCTTTTAATTTATAAGAATTAATGTTTATTTTTAAAAAATGCATTTCTTTAAAATCAAAATACCCAACAGGAAAAGTGAGATTGCCAGTTAGCAAAGGAAATGAAAGATAGTATTAGATCAAGAAGGTGGCTTAAAATCCACAATCACTACCATCTCGAATGGCAGCAGATACATGGGAACACCAGTTCCTGGCAAGTTCCCCAACAAACCACTCACCATCCTGATTTGGAAATATATCACTATTTCTTCACTGTCACTGGATCAAAATCCTGGAATTCCCTCCCAACAGCATTGTGGGTCTACCAATAGCAAATGGACTGCAGCAGTTCAAGAAGGCAGCTCAGTACCACCATCTCAACGGTAACCAGGAACAGGTAATAAATGCCGAATCAGCGATGCTGTCATCCCACAAGTGAATGGAATAAAGCTAGCAGCCATTGCTTATCTGCCATCAAACCTTTGTGTGTTTTGCTAATCGATCACAGCCGTCACCATCCTCCAACTTTCATAACTTCCCTTCTTTAGAGACCCTAGTTTCACACTGAACTACATATTTTCATACTTATTGGAAACTCCGATTGTGCTCTGGTTCTTTTACAACAAAATTCGTCATTATTTCTTTCTCATTTCATAATGAGAATAGAGATGTTTCTTGTACATCAAGCATTATCTTGAAAATGTGAAGAAAGTGAATTACTGTACATAGTAGAAGTTACAATGTTTTAGAGAAATACATTTATTTGATTTCCCCCATTTGGCACTAAGTATGCATCTTGATTAAAAATATCTACAATGTGACATGCTGATGAACCATATAATTAAGAAAAATTTCAAGCTCATTCTTCTATCTATGCTGAAATAGCTAATGTTAGCCAAAGCAGAAAATGAGGTATGATAGTTGGCATCAGCAGTCCTGTCTGTGAGCAGGAGAAAAGTCAGGTAAACTTCCAGCTGTACAATTTGCATGAATGGATGCCTGGTAAATGCATGATTAGTGCTGATTGTGGTGTCCATTTGTTTTCTTCAAATGGTTGAATAGCTTGATAGTATTGTACTCTGTTTACATGTATTCACAAAGACTACTTGGGAAAGCACTTAAGAGAAATAATGAAGTCCGAAATAGACATTGCAGGGGAATTGAGAGAAACATCAGAACAGGAGTAGGCCACTCAGCCTCAACAGTCTGATCCACAATTCAACTAAATTATAACTGATCATCTATCTCTGCCCTTTTCACTATCTCCATATTTTTTGATGTCATTAGTCTCCAGAAATTTATCAATTTCTATCTTGAACGTGCTCAGTGTTTCCCAAAGCCTGTCCACTGTCGACAGTGCACAAATCAGGAGTGTGAGGAGATACTCCCCACTTGCTTAGATGCATGAATCTCCAACAGCATTCTGGTATGACATCATTCAGGACAAAGAGTCTGGTGGAATGACACCATGTACACAAGCATTCACTTATTCCATCGACGCTCATTAGCCCTCTTTAGTAAAAAATTCCAAAGAAACCCTTTAAAACTTGTTGGCTCAGCATAATTTCACTATTCTTTTCTAGGTGTCCAATTGTCTTATCTTTTATAATAGATTCTAACATCTGAGTGAAGGAATTCCTCCTAAATGTTTTAAATGGCCTCCTCATCTGAAATTATAGCTGTGATTTTAAACCCACAAGCCAGAGGACACGTTGTCTAAATCTGGCTTGTCATTTACTTTTCAGGATTTTTTTAAGGTCGCCCCTCATTCTTCTAAACTCTTGTAGAATGTCAATTGAGTCGCTTCAATCTCCTGAAACAATTCCTCCATTCCACCTAGTGATCTTCCATTGCATTCCCTTTCTTGACAAGTATGTCTTTCCTTAGATAAGAGTTCCAATACTGTACATAAGACTCTAGGTGAGGTCTCACCATGGCTGTATACAACTGCAGCAGGACTCCAGTTGCTTCACTTTGAAGTATCAATGCTTCAGGTAATATCCTCATGAAAGTATCGTTGAACATGAACCCTTTAAAACTTGTTGGCTCAGCATAATTTCACTATTCTTTTCTAGGTGTCCAGTTGTCTTATCTTTTATGATAGATTCTAACATTTTAGCTACTACTGGTGACTAACAGTCCTGTAGTTTCTCATTCACCCTCTTCATCCCTTCATATACAGTGGGGGTTTCATCTGCTACCTTACAGTCCACAGGAACCATTACGGAATCTATAGAATTTTGAAAGATAACCACCAATGCTATGGCCACCCTTTCAGCACTTTGGAGTGAAGCGTATCTGGTCTACATGATTTATCAACCTATAATTCAAATAACTTTATAAATGCTTACCTCTTCGCTGATATTAATTTATTTTAATTCCTCAATTTTCACTGGTCCCTTGGTTGTCTAATATTTCTGAATAAGAAGCAAACTTTTTCAAATATAAAGAAAGCCAATGGTTAGATTTTTAATTTTGTGTACAGTATTACAATTTGAGTTTGATATTTTTATTAAGATTTCAAGACATCTAGAGAAATCAACCCACAGCCATTGTGTCTCAATTTTTTATTGTCTCCATACCTGTTTGCAGAAGTAGGCAGATTATTTTAATGTTAATAGCATCAACTAATAGGAGGTGAAACTTGCCACATGGATGCTCTTTATCATTTCATTTTGTGGCATATTGAATTTATTCATTTAGTTCTTAAAAATATTACAGACTTGCCTGCTTCATGATTTTTTTTTAATTTGGCAAGCGAGTACAAGTTCTTATCATTTGACAATATGAACCAAATCTATCATTGCTACAGAAGTTATTTATTTAAACCTTGATCATGCACTTGAGTGTTAGACAATAGGTGCAGGAGTAGGCCATTCTGCCCTTCGAACTGTTGTACAGTTAAAGGGGAAAATCCCAAGTTATAAACTGAGAAATGCTGACATTAAAAGTTAAAATGTTTTTAAGTAAGCCAGTTTTACAGAACTGTTAAAACATGACGACAAATGTTCTGTTATTAGAGAAATATTTCAGTTTTGTGCAGTTTATCAGTGAAACACGAATAATTATTTTGGAACAGGGTGGGTAAATGAAGCTGTACAAAGAGGAGTGTCTCTTGCTAGAAGCTTCCCTTTCTAATTTGTTAATTTGAACAGGAAGTTTTTTGATGAACTGCTGAATTTGCTGGTGGAGCAGGATGTAATTTTAGTGATTCTAATAAAACTCCTGGTTAGTTTACTCTTCAAGAATTGATTGTTAGTAAAAATTTAAGAATTACATTTTTAAAAGCTCAAAAATATTGAATTGAAATTATGTACCTGCTAGTTATAAACCGTTAATTTGGTCAATTAAACAAGCAATTGCACTCTCTCCTCTTTCAAATACAATCTGTTGAAAATTACAGTGACGTGAATTGTGCATCTGCTGCAAGGATTTAGTACATGCTGTTCTGAAATGTTATACAAAATGTTTTTTTAAAGTACATTCTGTAATGCTTTTGTATGTGTCTCGAATAGTTGTATTTCACCATCTTTCAATACTGCTTTATAATTTGGTCTCTTAAATTTCCTACCGCCCAGAATCATGAAGTGGCTGGATTTGGACAGACAGCAGAAAACACAAATCTAGGCCTTGTTTCGTTCAAACTGCTTGAGCTACTGCAATTTGTAGCACTGCTTTTGGTTCACTTCACAAATTTGGGGATAGCTTGAATCTGCAAATTCATCAAAATGACTAAACTGACTGAATAGTTTTCAGAATTACTTGAATTTTGCATTTGGAGAGTTTTTGAAATCACACAAAATGTCCATCATAATCTGTTTGAAACTTAATGGCTGTGGTGTTCTGTCAGTGTATCAAGGAATCATGAAGGTAGCACCTGTTGGTGATTGCCTATACTTTGAGTTGCTTGCATTTGTACTGTGGAATCCAATCTCCTGAAAGGGTAGCAATTTATGGTATAAATCACATAATCAGATATTTTCTGAGGGCTGTTATTACAGCTAATATTATTGTGAATCTCAAACTCCAAAAACAATAATTATAGTGGGGTGGGGTATGTTTTGATTGACAACTTTGAGATTATTAAAGGATAAACTGCCTTTATAGTTACTGAGTTTATAAGAATTTTTTATAAGAAACTGTGCACTTGAAGGAATTAAAGGTTTGGAATATGTTTTATGAATGAGTATTTGTATTTTCAGTATCAACTGTGTATGGGTGAAAACTGTGCTAGATTGTTAGAAGTTTTAATTTATTGCATCTTCACATACCTCCAGCCATGTGCCTAAAATGTACAATTGGAGAAGTGGGTTGAGATGATAACTAGATGGCATCCTTTTATGAAACTGGGCCAAATTTTCAGAGAGCTGAGAGCCTCCTAATCAGCCCACTTTGGAACTCACCTACCTTCATGACCACCTCCAAATTTCCTCTTGAGTCATAGAGATGTACAGCATCCTTCAATCTGACTCGTCAATGCCAACTAGATATCCTAACCTAATCTAGTTCCATTTGCTAGCACCTGGCCCATAACCCTCTGAACCCTTCCTGTTCAAATACTCATCTGGATGCCTTTTAAATGCTGTAATTGTATCAGCCTCCTCCACTTCCTCTGGCAGCTCATTCCATACACACTACCCTCTGCGTGAAGATGTTGCCCCTTAGGTCCCTTTTAAATCTTTCCCCTCTCACCTTAAACCTACGTCCTCTAGTTCTGGACTCCTCTCAGCCCAGGGAAAAGACCTCGTCTATTTGTCCTATTCATGCCCTTCAGATTTTATAAACCTCTACAAGGTCACCCCTCAGCCTTTGACGCTACAGGGAAAACAGTGACAGCCTATTCATCCTCTCCCTGTAGCTCAAATTCTCCAACCCTGGCAACATCCTTGTAAATCTTTTCTGAACCCTTTCAAGTTTCACAACATCCTTCTGATAGGAAGGAGACCGGAATTGCATACAATATTCCAAAAGTGGTCTAACCAATGTCATACGCAGCCGCAATATGACCTCTCAACTCCTATACTCAGTGCTCTGACCAATAAGGGAAAGTATACCAAACACCGTCTTTGCTATCCTATCTATCTCTGACTCCACTTTCAAGGAACTATGAACCTTCAGCAGCACTCCCCAGAACCAGATTTGCCTTTTGTTAATGTAGCACCTCACATTTATCTAAATTAAACTACATCTGCCACTCCTCAGCCCATTGGCCCATCTGATCAAAATCCCATTGTACTCTGAGGTAACCTTCTTTGCTGTCCACTTCACCTCCAATTTTGGTGTCATTTCCAAACTTGCTAACTACAAATTGAGGGGTGATAGGTTTAAGACAGATGTCAGAGGCAGGTTCTTTACTCAGAGTGGTGAGGGTGTGGAATGGCCTGCCTGCCAATGTGGTTTACTCAGCCACATTAGGAGATTTAAACAATCCTTGGATAAGCACATGGATGATGATGGCGTAGTGTAGGGGGATGGGCTTATATTAGTTCACAGGTCGGCGCAATATCAATGGCCGAAGGGCCTGTTCTGTGGTGTATTGTTCTATGTTCTATGACTTCGATGTTCAAATCCAAATCATTCATATAAATGACAAAGTAGTGGACCCAGCACCGATCCGTGTTGCACTGGTTACAGGCCTCCAGTCTGAAAAGCAACCCTTCACCACCACCTCTGTCTTCTACCTTCGAGGCAGTTCGAAAACAAAATGGCTGGTTCCCCCGTACTCCATGAGATCTAACCTTGTTAACCAGTCTACCATGAGGATCCTTGTTGAACACCTTAATGAAGTTCATATAGGTCACGTGCACTGCTCTGCCCTCTTCATTCTTCTAAAAAGTCAATCAAGTTTGTGAGACATGATTTCCCCCACATAAAACCATTGCTAACTATCTGTAATCAGTCCTCGCCTTTCCAAATGTCCCTCAGGATTCCTTCCAACCACTTGCCCACCACCGATGCCAGCCTCGCCAGTCTATAGTTCCCTAGCTTTTACTTACCACCTTTCTTAAATAGTGGCAATAGGTTAGCTAACCTCCAGTCTTCCAGTACCTCATCTGTGGCTATCGATGATGCCACAGCAAGGGGCCCAGCAATCACTTTTCTAGCTTCCCATAGACTTCTCAGGTACACCTGATCAGGTCCTGGGGTTTTATTCACTTTTATGCATTTCAAGACATCCAGCACCACCACCTCTGTAATATGGATATTTTTCAAGATGTCACCATCTATTTCCCTACATTCTATATCTTTCTTGTCCTCCTTGAGGTAGCAGGTTTAGCTTGATAGCTTGATCTTGCTTGGCTCTTCTACCTCCAGCTCCAAGCAAAGATTGCTTGTGATGGGACCATTCTATCATAGCACGTTTGCCTTGTCAGAAAGCCTTCTGTCTTGGATTACCCAAATGCCAGGAACATCAGGAACACTCTATCTCAACTATAAAGCCAAATATAAGTATTCCTAACAATATTCTTCAATCCAATTTCAGAGAAGCAGCTGTTAATTAACCTGTTTGAATAATTTCAACTTGCACACCAGCTATCCTGGTGGGTTCAAGACAACATGCTAGTTTGTGCCAAACAATGAATCATTTTGTGCTATATGCCCAATACATTAAGTTCTGGATTGTTGTCAATTTCATTTCATATAACATCATTGCAGCTGGCCTAATCTGGAGATAGTTATTTTGATGCAAAAGCTGAAATTAGAATAACGTTAAACTTAGTTCTGAATGTACCTGAAACAACAATTGCTTTGTAACTTCAATATGGAAATGGTTTCTTGTGCTGAGCAAAATATTGGTAAAATTGATGATTAGGCTGGAGGGTTTAACCCCCTGCTGCTTTACAATACTGAGTGTGAGAACTTCTGGACATTTGGTAATGCTAATGTATATATCTACTTCAATTGAGAGGTAGTACTGAAAGGGGTGGCACGGTGGCTCAGTGGTTAGCACTGCTGCCTCACCGCATGAGGGACCCAGGTTCGATTCCAGCCTCAGGTAACTGTCTGTGTGGAGTTTGCATATTCTCCCCCTGTCTGTGTGGGTTTCCTCCAGGTCCACCAGTCTCCTCCCACAATTCAAAGTTGTGCAGGTTCAGTGAATTGGCCGTGCTAAATTCCCCATAATGTCCAGGGGTATGTAGGTTAAGTGCATTAGCCATGGGGAATGCAGGTTTACAGGGATAGGGTAGTGAGTCCGGGTGAATGCTCTTCAGTCAGTGTGGACCTATTGGGACGACATTCTGGATTCTATGAACTTCTACGATTCTGTGAGTCACATCCAATGCAACATGTATCTAACTTTCACTAGGTTATTGTTCTGCATCATATAAATATAAGCACATATTCTTTAATTTTGCAGTCAGTGAGCAAGTTGTGATTTTTAGTTAGCACCTAATTTTAAAGAAAGAAAGTGGCCATGAGGAAATAATTTCACGCCACTTTGCGTTGTCCAAATCCAAAGTATATTTACAGTATTGACTGCACAGTTATGATCTTTGTAGCTCAGAGGAATGGATGCTACCACTGCACTTTTGGTGCCATTGATACTGTCCGGGACAAAGTTGACCACTTGGCCAAATCTCATTCACTATTTTAAACTCTATCCACCACTGATGCACAGAGGCAAAAGTATGTGCCGTGCATAGATGTGTTGCATCAACTTGAAATCACTTTCCAAAGCCATGTCTTCCCCGAGCTAGAAGAACAAGGAAAGCAGACGTATAAGAAAATGACTACTTGCAAGTTGCCCTCCAAACCACAGACGCCCTCCCTAATATCACCATGTTTGTACACACACTACATGGATTGTGATGGTTCAAGAAGGTGGTTACCACAAATTTTAAAATCTCCGAACACTATAAAAGTAAAAGCTTTTCATATGTGTCTTCTAGATAAGCTGAAAAAGATGGTATTGTTGATATTGCAAAGGTTGAAATTAGGAGCTGTCTTAATCTTAATTATCCTGTGATTTTGCACATTTTGCAAGAAGCCTCTCATTCAACTCCTATTAGAGGAGTAAGATACTCTTGTCAATAAGTAAAATGTTTCATGCCATTTACAAATAGATTAGCTGGTACATGAATTCTGGTAGTTATTTCTATAGTAAGCGGTTGCAAATTGTTGAAATAGGTTAAAAATCGGAGTAAATGAGGTAGATTACACTGATCAGATTGTAAAATTTCACTAGCATAATCTATAGCTGTGTTTTTAAATAGTTTTTCTGTTGTGTTTCAGTGACAGTGTATGAGACTGCTCAGTGTGTTGCAAGAAATGTCTTTCGTCATAAATGCATTCCTATCTGCATTGTTGCTCAAAGATGAGTACTTGCTCACAAAACTGAGGGTTTTAACAAAAATATGGATTTCTGTTAATTGTGTTTTGGATTATTACCAACTGATCACAGCCCACACTTTAATAAATATCAGTCATTAATGTAAGTTCCAGAGAATAGTTATGTTGTATTAAAGACATGGTTTTCAGATTTGCCTGCTTAGTACCTCATCATTGTAAACTAATTCTGAATTGAAATACTTTTGCACTGAGATGTCTATTGCTCTTCGATTGAGACCAATGCCACATCATTCATTATTTGAAACTAAACCCTTTCAGTTCACTGTGCATGTTCTCAGTTGTGAATGCTGTGAATTCCAAATATCCAATAGAAAGTGGCTTTGAAATGTTAATGCAGAGATTTCTCGCTGTTTTGAGCAACTGTATTTTGGGGGGTGGGGGAAGGGGGAGGTGAGCAAATGTTATTTTGAATCCTGTTAGTTGAGGGAAATGATTTTTAATTTCATTTTATTTCAATATTTTAAAACCGTCTAAGTCTGTGTCTTAGCTGTAGTGCAAAAAAGCTGCACTCAATTTGAGGGTAATCAGAGGAATCCATGCATTAAATAATTAATCATTAATCGAAGGACAGTTTTATCCTAAGCAATAGTAGAAGAAAAGTATTATGTTGCTTCTACCACTTCTAAGACATGAATGAAATTTGCAATGACCGTTTGGTCTGGCTATTGCTCATTTATCTTGTTAACCATTCACAGCATTGTTTGTTATTTGGTGAGTGAGTGTAATTTATAGCCTGGTTTAATCACGTACACTCATCTACCATTCACATTGGTGAGGAACAATATTCTCTGGTAAAGTAGCAAGAATTCTCTACGCTGCTGTGGAGGTCTCATCAATCTGCACTTTGAGCAAGTAATAATTCTTTCTGGCTTGTAAATGAATGAGATCCACTTAATTGCTAGATTAGGTATGCTAACCCTAAGGAAATATCTCCCACAAAAAGCAAGATTTCCAATAGATGGAGAGTTGAGTCAGGAGTAATGCTGGTGTCAATTTGGAACTCTTGGAGTCTTTGTTGGCTCAAGGTAGCGTTAACATAGGACAAGAGAACCAGAGTAAAGGAAAATATTTCTTCCCATAACCTTATTAAAAAGAAACACTAAAAACCCTTTAACCGATCTCTTTCCATATTTGTACTTTTTATATGGTAAATGATTATCTGTCCTGATCATAGGTCAAAACATAGATTTCAAACAATTTGTAATGATCTGATTTTATTTTGTTTGCTGTGACTGGCTTTTTATCAAAAAGTTTCAGCTCAAGCTGTTACCAATTTGTCACAGTGAATTTAGGTGGCATTTTTCCAAAAGAATAGAAGAAATGCATTTTCAATCTATTGCTCATGTTTCTGTGAAATTTGTTAGGAGGAAGAGTAAAGCCTACGCTGGTCCTGTTTTATAGCTATGAACAAAACCTGAGTTACGGCTCCTTTTAATGGGAATAACAAATTGTCTAATGTTTATATTTTCTGGTTTGCAAGTTATTTTTAAAAACAAAATAATTAACGAAGACTTAACCATTCAGGGTCTGAAACCAAGAAATCATTGTTAAAACAATACTATTAATTTTGGGGATCTGCATGTGGGATGTGGAAACCAATAAGCTATTGTCAATGATCATATTACTAGAAGTTTGTTGCTGGCTGTAGGTCACTTCCTGTAATTTGAGCTTCCTGTTTGAAGTAAGTATTACTGTGGCTCTCTGCTAGCAAAAGAAACTGAAACTGTGGTTCTGCTATGTTTAGAACGATATTAGAACTCCCTCTACTGGAAGTCCATGATACATTTCAAATAGGTATGTGATTGACAACTTGGCCATGATAGCTATGATCAAGTATTTTTAAATCTTCTGTAATGTTTTAATCAAAATGTCAATGTGCTGAAACTTTTTGAGTTGGTAAGGTTTATTCTTCTGCTTTCTATGTTATCAAAGTTTGTTTTTAATTGGTCTTATATGGATATTGGTAAGCGAGGGATGTTAGTCAGACTTCCAGAAGAATGTTAATGCTTTTTCTTTTCAACTATTCTTTTAAGATTCTTTATGCTCATCTCACATTGCTTTTTAATGTCGTCTTCAAAAGACTGCCAACAGTCTTTAGTACTGCACTAGAATCAACTAGGACCCTTCTCCTTTGCTGCCTGACCTGCTGCGCTTTTCCAGCAACACATTTTTAAGCTCTGCACTAGAATCAGCCTAGGTTATATGCACCACACTCTGTAGTCAGGGATTGTCAGACTTGGAGTGTTTAGTATTAGCCTTGCTTCAATGGCAACACTATGTTTCTATCTTAGTGCAGTAGTGCTCCATATGTACATTTGCTGACTGCACAAAACTTTGACCAACACAGATTTCCATATGTTCTGATATTCATTGTAGTGTTTTCAAATATTTACAATAATGAATTGACCTTGAAGCCCAAAATGTTTATGTAAAGATGTTTTAAATTGAATTTTCTACCAAAATTAAAAGGAAGATTGGTTTGATATGAACAGCATCTTATAATTCAAATATATCTTAGTTAGGTTTAAATTACTTAAATAAACAAATTCCACTGAGGAGGAGAAATATTTTTTGACCAAACTAATTTATCTTCCAAACACAAATTGCAACTGCTGTCAAGTGACAGTTAACCATTTATCAATGAGTTACTTGACATAAATCTGGATGGATTTGATCTCTTGCTTTATTGAGATGTTTGAAAGAAGCAAAAAATCAGGAAATTTCTCCTAGTTCAACTCAAACCTCCTGAGAGAACCAAACATGCAAAGAAATTCTGCAACCAGTACACATTCATAATGTGCAAGTGTGGCTCTCAAATTTTTACGTCATTGGTGCAGAATCTATTTTAGCTTCCTATCACATGCTGGTAACGTTGGAGGCCTGAAGATTTCTTCAGACATGGCTTAGGAATCCTATCTGTGCGGGTGGCCAACAGCAGGAAGAGTTGACAATTCAAGTATCCTACAGAAGAAATTGTTGCTGCAAACTTCAACAAGATTTAATCTACGAACGGATGCAAAAATGTATCAGACTGGGTATGAAACAAGCTGTAGCGGGAGTGGTAGGATTTTAATGGAGCTGAAATAGTCATTCCAAGACAATTGCAGATTGCATTGGGTGTCAATGATCTGTAGTAACAGTCCAGAGTCGAGGCTGAGCCAGCAAACCTCAGAAGGTTCGAGAGTAAAGTTAAGATCCTGAATAGTTTTTTATACCCTTTTTATGAATTCCAACAATCCAGTATATCAGTTGAGTTATCCTTCGTTTTTACTTCTTCCATGGTCTGACAGGCAGATAAGGGAGGTGGTGTAGCTGTGATATTTAAGGACAAAATCAGAGCAGTGTATAGTTTCTGTAGAGAATAAGGTTGAATCCATTTGGGTGGAAATTAGAAATTCAAAGTTTGTGAATTAGAAATTAGAAATACTAAGAAGAAAATGTCACTGATAGGTGTAGTCTGTAGGCCACCAAATAATAATATTACATTGGGGCTGGCAATAAACATAAAAATAGCTAATGCCTGTAAAAATGGTATGGGGGATTTTAATCTACATATTGATTGAACTCCTGAGGAGGAGTTCATTGAAAGTATCTGCAATAGTTTTCTTGAACAGTATGTAATGGAACCGACAAGGGAGCAAGCTAACCAAGATCTGGTCCTGTGTAATGTGACAGGAATAATTAATGATGTCATATTTAAGGATCCTCTTGGTAGGCGCGATCACAATATGGTTGAATTTAAAATATAGATGGAAAGTGCCAAGATAAAAACCCAGTACCAGGATGTGCTTAGAAAGGGAGATGACAATAGAACAAGAGAAGAGTTGGATAAAGTAGACAGAAAGTAAAGACTTTATGGTGAGACACTTGATGAACAATGGAGGACTTTCAAAGCAGTTATTCAAAGTGCTCACCAAAAGTAAATGTCAGTGAAAAGGAGGGACTAGGAAAAGGGGTAGTCTGTCATGGGTGTCTAAGGAAATAAGGGAGGTTACCAAATTGAAAGAGAAGGCACACAAAGTGGCCAAGATCAGACAAAGATCAGCAGAAACCTAGAAGATTTGGAAAGATTTAACAGTCAACAGAGAACCACAAAAAGCACTGTAAAGCAATGTAATATTGTGAGAAAAAACTAGCTCAGAATATAAAGACAGAAACTTTTGCTTTAACTATATAAAACAAAAAAAAGAGTGGCTAAAGTAAACAGAGGATGAGAAGTGGGATTTAGTAATGGGATATGAGGAAGTGGCCAAGTCATTGAATAGGTATTTTGTTGGTCTTCGCAGTGGAGGACATGAATAACGTGCTAGTAATTGACAAAGAGACGAAGGTAGGTGAGGGTCTGGAAGCAATGATCACGAAAGAGGTAGTGTAGGGCAAGCTAATGGAGCTAAGGGTAGACAAGGCTCCTGGCCCTGATGGAATGCATCCCAGGCTGCTAAAAGAGATGGTGGGAGAATTAGCAAATGCACTTGCAGTAATTTTCCAATATTCACTGGATTCTAGGGCAGTTCCAGCAGATTGGAAAACAGCAAATGTGATGCCACTGCTTAAAAAAGGAAGCAGACAAAGCATGAGCAATTATAGAATTATAATTATAGAATTATAGCTTAACTTCTATAGTGGGGAAAATGCCTGAGTCTGTTATCAAAGATGAAATAGCCAGGAATCTAGATAGAAATTGTCCAGTTAGGCAGATACAGCATGGGTTAATGAAGGTTAGATCATGCTTACCTAATCTTTTGGAATTCTATGAAGTAATCATGAACACGGTGAACAACGGGGATTCAGTAGATGTGGTGTATCCAGATTTCCAAAAGACATTTGACAAGGTGCTGCATAAAAGGCTGCTGCATAAGGTAAAGATGCAAGGCATTATGAGCAATGTATTAGAATGGATACAGAATTAGTTAACCAACAGGAAGCAAAGAGTGGGAATAAACAAATGTTCTTCTGGTTGGCAATCCGTGACTAGTGGTGTGCCTCAGATCAGTGTTGGGACCACATCTATTCACAATTTACATAGATGACTTGGAGTTGGGGACCACGTGTTGTGTGTGTAAGTTTGCGGATGACACTAAGATGGATGGTTGAGCAAAGTTTGCAGAGGACTGTGAAACTCGGCAAAGAGACAAAGATCGATTAGGTGATTGGACAAAGGTCTGGCAGACAGAGTACAGTGTCAATAAATGTAAAGTCATCCATTTTGGTAGGAGTAACAGTAAAAAGGACTATTATTGAGTGGTAAGAAATTGCAGCGTGCTGCTGTGCAGTAGGACCAGGGTGTCCTTGTGCATGAATCACAGAAGGTTGGTCTGCAGGTGCAACAGGTAATTAAAAAGGCAAATGGAATTTTGTCCTTCATTGCTAAAGAGATTGAGTTTAAAAGGTTATGTTGTAGCTGTACAGGATGCTGATGAGGCTACATCTAGAGTACTGTGCGTTGTTTTGGTCTCCTCACTTGAGAAATGATGTACTGGCACTGGAGGGGGTACAGAGGAGGTTCATTAGGTTGCTTCCGGAGTTGAGGGGGTTGGCATATGAGGAGAGACTGAGTCAATTGGGATTATATTCATTGGAATTTAGAAGAATGAGGGAGGATCTTAAGGAAACATATAAAATTAATGAAAGGAATCGATAAGATAGAAGTAGAGAGGATGTTTTCACTGGAGGGTGAAACTAGGACAAGAAAGCATAGCCTCAATGAGGGGGATCAGATTTAGGACTGAATTGAGAAGGAACTTTTCACCCAGAAGGTTGTGCATCTATGGACCACCCTGCCCAGTGAAGTGGTTGAGGCTTCTTAGTAAATGATTTTAAAGCTAAGATAGTTAATTGCTTGAACAGTACAGGAATTAAAGTTTATGGTGAGAGGGCAGGTGGGTGGCGCTGAGTCCACGAACAGATCAGCCATGATCTTATTGAATGATGGAGCAGGCTCAAAGGGTCAGATGGCCTTCTCCTGCTCCTAGTTCTTACGCTCTTATAACAGAATAACATGTATGAGTCCATGTGCTCGCCGTCCGAGTCTGCTGGCCGTGGCATTCCGCTCCAGGTTTTCAAAATTACCTTAACTTGTTTTTTCATCAGTTGGGCTTCTGCTAATAATACAGTATCAATTTTATTGGGCTCGAATTTCAGCCAATCAAAAGTAGAATCCATGTAATAGTTGACTCCATAAATTTAACTTTTATCAAAAAAATTTGAATATTACTTGAGTATGTATGGTATGAGGAGACTACTCCAGGCAGGAGGAAGAATCATTGAATGTGTCATGTTAATATGTTGATATTGGGATAGGAATGATAGTTGGGCGGGAGCAGTGGAGTCTGTGTTAATGAAGGAAGTAGGGAAAGAAATAGAAACGTCAGATCAATGGGAGAATTAATCTGAAATGGACAAAGTTTAAAAATCACAGCTTTTTAACTTTATCCACCCCAGTCCAACACTAGCTCCTCCACATCATAACTTTTAAATGCTCATTTCAGATTAACTTCTCAACAATCAAGTTTAAAAACATGAATGTACACTTAAAAAGTCATATCTGATCTTTCATAAAACCATTGGTGGTTTCTGAAGGCTAATACAGAATTATAAATCAATTTGTAAGGATAGGCCAGGGAAAACAGTTTTGACTGTTTATACTGTTGGTGTGGAGAATGCAGTACCTACAAAGCAACACCTGTTAGACCTAAGCCAGAGAGATCAGCTCAGTTGAGGGAAGAGCTTGTCAGACATTATTGAACCAAGTCAAGAAACTGGAGCTCCCCTGGGGTACTGGCAAGTTCCTTTAAGAGGAGTAGGGAACTAAAGAAGTCTCAACTTTTGTACACCAGCTGGACTTTTATAAATGCAAAGTCATGCAGTTTTTAATGCAAAATGTGCCAACAAAGTTTCAATCTTTGACCATTAAATTAATTGAAGGAGTTGGTATACTGTACTGTTTATGTCGATGACTTGTTTGTTTTTGCATAAATATGGGGGAGCATTTACACCATTTGACTGAACTGTTTGATCAGTTACAAAAAGCTAATTGTTCATATATTTGGATAGGAGTGAATTTTCCAAGACCAATGTGACTTTTTTGGGGCATATTGTGGGACCGTAAGCCAAGTTGCACCCAGAGAAGCAAACGTACAGGCTACTTTTGACTTCCACATGTCTAAGATGAAATGTGAAATTTTATACCCTGTAGGCGTGAATGTTTACTTCCATAGGTTCACTCTGAACTTCAGCGCTGTCATTGCACCCCTAACAAACTTGTTGGAAAAAGGCAAGAAATTTAAATGGACACAAGAATCAAATTGCCTTGAAAATTTAAAAGCTGTACTAATAACAGCACCATTTTTGCCCATGCTGAATTTCCAAAGTAATTCAAACTTGCTGTTAAAACCGGTGATATTAGTGTGGGCTGTTTTGTTGTAAGATGGCAAGTTGAATTGAACAGCTTATCAATTATTCTTGGAGGAAGTGACTGCATGCCAAATATATTGGAAAAGAGATATTGGGTTTTACCCTAGAATCATTTTGACAAATACATCGCCAGTAATGCAAACAAAACTTATTTATATAGATCATAATCCATTGATTTTACTTTAAGAATATTTTTGGGACGAGAACTTAATCATTTCAATGGAATTTAATTCAACTTCCACCTGCTCCAGAGATGTCGAGTAACCTCTCTGACAAGCTGATTGAAAAATACCTATAATTTGAAAATCATTCATACACTTGGTAAATGAAATATCACTGAGATTGCTTTATTGAGGGTGCACATGCCAGAGACATGTAAAAATTATTGCTGTGTAACTTAGTGTATCATTAATGTTAACATGCAGTTGGTGGTGAGATGTCATAGACTTAGTGATAAGAATTTTCATGAATAATGAAATGCCTCTTTAAAATACATTTCCATTCTTCAGAGCTGTGGGTAGTGTGATATAAACTGGGATTTACATGTGTAATTTTTAATGTATTTGGTGAGAGTTTGAGTTTCTGGTTTTTTTAGTTAGTAACCTGTGGGTTTCTTTGCATCCAGAATCATTAACTAACTTTGAAGTATTTCTGTAAACATAGAAATTACTTTTAGAAACAGTTTTTGAAGCCTGGCTGGTGAGTGTGTTTTGTGCACTATTGGACTTAGAAAATACATTGCAAGGACTGTAACAAACACTACATTGGACAAACAGGCAGAAGACTAGCCACCAGGATACATGAACATCAACTAGCCACAAAACGACATGACCCACTCTCACTAGTATCCTTATATACAGATGAGGAAGGACACCACTTGGACTGGGACAACGCATCCATCCTAGGACAAGTCAAACACAGACACACACGAGAATTCCTCGAAGCATGGCATTCCAACGGAACTCTATCAACAAACACATTGACTTGGACCCGATTTACCACCCCCTGAGAAAAAGAACAGGAAATGGCATCACCACAGAAAAAGACATCACCAACCCAAAGAAACCCAACATATAAAGAGAAAGCAGGAATCATCAGCAGTGCTTCGTCCGGGGGCTCACTGAAGATGTTACCTAGTAATGTGATGAAATATCTGAAAATGAACCTTCCAGCTCAGCAAGCAAACCTACATCCAGAACCTCAACCTGAGCTACAAATCTTCTCAAAACTCAATAAATATAAGTATTTTTTCTGACTAGACAATCTGGAAGACATGATCACAGTGTTTTGAGAGGTCAGTCTTTTAAGGCTCAGCTTAGAAGAAATATCTTGAATCAAAGTGGGTGAATCTTAAGAATTGTTTACCCCAGAGAGCAATGGATGCTTAATGTTTGACTGCATTGAAGGCAGAGGCCACCAGATTTGGGGGTAATAAGGGAATTGAAAAATATGGGAGCAAATGCAAGAAGGTGGCGGTGAGGTCAAATTGTTCACCAGCAGAACAGACTCAAAGGACCAAATAGTGAATTCCAGTTCCTGTTTCTTGTGTTCTTATAAATTAGATATTCCAATTGTTTAATTTTGTACATGACTGCAGTTGAAAATCCATTAGTGGTTTAATCCATTAGCCCTTACATGCTGAACAATATATTTTAAATACAGGTAAACAAGGCAACGAAGATATCATTGGGTAGCCTTCTATGACAGGCATGCCAAGTTTTTTGTTTAAGTGAACAGTTGTACCCCTTTCCTGAACAGATCCACCTGAGCAGATGGACTTTCATTCTGTTGTCTGGTGGAAAGGGATTGACATTTGCCTGTTTATCATATGTTATTGTTAAGCAATCAGTTGTGATTAATTTGGACTTGTGCTTCTGTAAGTCAGTTGTAGGTGATCGACATTCTAATTATTGGATTATTCAAAAACGGTTAGTGATATCAAAAAAGTTCCAAGTATATTTATATTTATCCTATTTGAAATATTAATGTGGCTGCCTCATTTATTATGACAGTGTCTTCTAGAGGAGTAGCTCTTATGGAAGTTGATAGAAAGAAGTAGATTAGAATTTTTTGTCACAAAATGTAGTTAAGACATCTAGAGTAGATGCATTAATGGAAATTGAAATATATACATGACAGAAGAACAGATTTAAAGGCTCTTTTGGAGTTGGGTAAAGGATGATGGAAGGAGATACATGTCAAACATAAATCCTTGGACTAAATGGCATGTTTCTGGGTATAACTGCGGTAATTTGATCCTTTGAAACATATCACATAGTAAAAAAAAAAGAGACCAATGATTAGTGAAAAAGTATTAGCATGTATCTGTCGTCATTATTTGCATGCTTACTTTATTTTCCAGCAAAGCTTATTGACCCTTACTGACATATGTGTGAGAGGAGAAAGATTTAAAAGGGACCTGAGAGACCACTTATTTGTGCAGGGGTGGTTCGTATGTGGAATGATCTGCCAGAGGAAGTGGTAGAAGCAGGTACAGTCACAACATTTAAAAGGCGTTTGGATATATACATGAATAGGAAAAGTTTATTGAGGGAAATGGGCCAAATGCAGGCAAATGGGGCAAATTTAGTTTGGGAAATTTGATCAGCATTAATGAGTTGGACAGAAGGGTCTGTTTCTGTGCAGTATGACTGTAATACAAAATTAAGCTTGCAGGTCAGCAGAATCTAACAACTGAACTGAAATTGAGGTATAATAGACTCCTTCAGAGTCATGATATAAAAATTTGAAAATTCAGCTCACCTGAACTATCACCATTATTTATGTTTAATTTGCAAAATAACTGCAACATGCATGTATTTTAAAATAACATTTTCCCATTCACCTGAACAATGCAACTGTATAAAGACCAATTAATGGATTTTCTTGAAGTACATTTGAATGATAATCCTGGTTAGCATGTAATACTTTGGGAAGTTTCCCTCAATGCCTCCTTAATTCCCATGTCAAATCTTGCAAACCGTATGGATTTTAATGTCCTTGTGGCATTCTGATTTTTACAGTTCTTCAGTAATTGCAGAAAAGTTAGTGATAAATCTGCTCTGTGAGTTGTACAGATAGAGATGAATAGCTAATATAAAAAGATGAGTTCTCCCATCATAATTGTTCTTTTGTTCCATCAAAAGTTGGTACTGATGCATAAACAAATAATTTAGTCTGAAGGTCCTCTGACTCTTTACCCATTTCCTATTCAGTCATGTTTCAGGTTAATCCTTGAATGCCACATTAAAGTGAAATTTGGCATAATTACACATTGGTGAGACTGGCTGTCTTCAATTACAAATAGTGGATTAACTGTGTTGGTTGATGCACTTGTTTGCGTGCAGTTGTTCTTCGATACTTGTGATTTCTACTAAGAAAACTTTAGTATATTTAATTAATGGGATGCAGCCAGTTTCGGGAAGGTTGAACATAATGAATGTTGAACATGTGGATGTTGAACATTTGTTCTCCTAAAATGAGTTCCTTAATGATTGCATGGGTGCTTGTTCTATGTATAATTTAATTTTTTTTTGTAGCATTGACATGCTGAACATGTTTACTCTTATTTAGGTTTTCTTTCGCATTGCAAAAAGAAATGCTGAAACATCTGATTTAAAATACGGATTGTAAATACATAAAGCTGAAATGTTTCCATATGTCTGTCTCTTGATTTTTTTCATAACAAATAAAATGTAATCACAATTTTTGTATACTTTTCTTTAATTCACAGAAAGCAATAACTGATGCTTCAGTTGTTACCACAAATCAGATTCCACTTACTCTACTAAAAACAGCGCATGCAATGTCTGCCTCGGCCGTTACACCAAGACCTACCATTGCCATGGTAACGGCTCTAAGCAATCCTCAGAAATCAGTGGTTAATGCAGACTCTCAAAACACACCCATCAACCTTCAGATCACCAACAAACTGACAACTCTGGGGACTGATGCTGTACGAATAATGCCAAAATCAACTGTACAGTTGGTAAGAAAAACTTCAAAATGCTATCTTTTCTTTTAATAAGTTTCTTCAGTCTTTGTTGTACTCTACCTCCTATGAATCAGTCATACATTATTGCGCATTAATTCTATGCACCTTAGGTTGATGGGCTATACTTTAGCAATGATGTATTTGCTTTTTGGATCTGTTGCCATTAGTATTGTCCTATCAAATCATCTTGAACCCAGCCTCAGAAGACTAATCCCCCTCTTTCCCCAAACACCACCTCCCCACCTGCAAGCTATAAAATATTGGTTTTCACAGAAGACATCCTTTACTGCCTGTTTTCAGTTGGGTTGCTAGAATATTATATAGTTATATGCTGTACTCACTTGGACCTGAATTGTAACTGTTCAAGCTCACTGCTCACATAGGATCTTTTACAACAGCAGATTTCCAGATTATATTTGAGATTGCTGTCAAACTGAGGACTGATTAGTTAAAAAGAGTTTTTCATCAAATTGTAATTGGGATTTCTCTTCCTCTCCCCTTTGTTTGCCCACGGGCCTTTATTTTTGAAGAGAAGCAAAACTATAGTGTACAATTGCCTTGTCGTAATCAGTGACAATCATTGATATAAAGGAATTTTTGTCAAATACTTTAAAGGATAAAGTTAACCCTAATTCACAACTAATTCAAGTGATCTAAAAGAAACTACATAAATACTATTGAGTGCCCTCCTTTCTGTTCCTTCCATGTAATCTTATCGATTTGACCTGGTGAAACCATAAAAATAACAAAGACCTTGCTGATCTATCCAGCCTGTCTCATAATTATGATGTTTTCTGCATCATAGTACAGACACTTCCTGCCTCACTCAGAGCCAATATGAAATCCTTTATTTTGTCCTTAGGAGGACAGAAATATAACATGTATGTTTTATAGTTAAAAAAACGAGGATAATATCTGCTATATGAGAGGAACATTGAATATAAGTCAAGTCTTTGATTCAAACTGTGTTTATTGTGTGAATTATAACAAAGACACTCTCATTAATGAACTATGAAAAGTTGGCATTCTTTCAGTTACACTTTTTTTATTATTAAAATCTTGCCTCCACTTTACAGAAATTTCAGCTTTGTTTCTAGTTAGCTAATTATTTTTTCAGCTCTCTTTTGGATTAGGAATTGTAAAATCTTTTTTTTTTATTACTGTAACCTGCTTGCTGGGATTAGGACTATTGCTTTCCTGTCTGCTGACTGAAGCCTTTATTTTTGATAGCTCTTTTGTCTTTGTCTTATTTTAAAATATATCTCTGGTCCTATATTTTCTTCTTACAATTTAGCTATTTAACATCTGTGCATTATTCAGATTAATTGAACAATTTATTTTAAAATAAGATATCACTTCAGAAAATGTAAATTTGCTAGACCTATTTTCTGATATTGAATATGATTACCCATAAAACAGGGCATGAAATCCTTCCCAATTTTGTGATTTAATATCTTAAAATAAACTTTCTGCAAATCCTTTGTGGCAAAATGATTGGGAAATGCCCAGACACTGATATTAACAGAACTTTTCGTTGAAAATGACAGTTTTACTGTTTGTCACAAATTCAAGTTGATGACCTAGTTTTGATGTTGCCCATGAAATCAAAGTACTCACTGCTGACCTCAGGAAAAGGTTGCCCAAATGGTCCAGTGAAATCTATGGCATGGACTTCACTTTTCCTAACATTAATTTAATTTAGGCATCCAGTAGATCTCGAGCAATGACAAGGATGTCATCAATGTTAATCACTTGATAAATTCTGAAAGACGCCAAAATAACAAGTGCATTTTATCGCAATAGTCATAAAATAGCAAAATAAAGATTGATATTAAGTCAGAAGCTGAACTAAAAGCATTTTTTGCATTACTTTAAAAATGTAAAGTGTTTAACTGGAAATGGAGAAATTTTACCTTTCGCAACTGTAAGTTTAGTTTTCAGGAGCAGAGGGGTTATTCAAAAGTAATTATTTATTAGTAAAGCATTTGAAGCTTAGTTACAACCCATTCAGCAGGGCATAACATGAAGGGATTTTATAGCAATAATAAAAAAAGGATGTTTACATCAATTCAGAATCTCTAATTTTGTAGCAAAACTCTCTGCTTTTCTGTCATTACTCCACTGAAACTGTCAACTCCTGTACGCAAAATATCTCCTTGATATTTCATGCAACTTTTGAAAAAAGGAAAACCGTACCATAGAGATTGCTGCTTGTGGGTAGCTTTCTTTGAAGTCAGCGGCAAGTGACCTTGCTTAGCCACTGTCCCCAAAATTTGGGCCAGTTATTTCTGGATGACTTCCATCTGCAAGGACTTCAGCAATGTGAAGAACAAGGAGTTCACTGTTAGCAACTTGTGAATTCTGAATTTTTCTATTTATCTGTGCATGTCAAATGCTGCAAGTTACAGTCTCATTCAAAGAAGAATAAAGGGAAATACAATCCATTTTACCATCATAACAACTACAAAATTTAGACTATTGTAGTTTTTAAACTCTTCACTGTTTTCAGTGTCTCATATATTTCAGGATTTAATTTCAAAACCATTTAATAAAATTCTATTAAAAAATGCCACATAATAACAGTCCTAGAGAGAAGTAAAACATTTGAATCAGAATAAAAGGAATATAGATAATACAAGCCAAGTAAAAGAGAAAATGCTGACATGGAATTACATTGTTTTAAAAGATGAAAAGGAAATCTAAATCTCAGTTAATGCTGTGCATCACTTACTGACTATAAAATGACCCGTCCTAACTTTGAAGCTCACATTTGTCACCGAAGCATCTCAGAATTGCACAACAGAGAGAGAGACCATTCAGCCTGTGTTTCGAGTTTAACCTAATATTTTGCTTTTTTTCTCTATAACCCTATAATGTTTCATAATTCCTTGTTGCCTGCTGCTATTGAATCAGTACTGCCATCATATCAGATAATGCATTTCAAATCGTAACCATTGTTGCATAAAAGATTTTTCTCTGTTACCTCTGGCCTTTATTCTTGATTTATTCTTGGTTGCTGTAACCAAGCCCATCATGTTTTTAAGCATTTTTATCAGATCTGCGCATGTTATCCTTACAGCAGAGGAGAATTAACTCCAGCTTCTTCGGTATATCTACATCACAGTAATTACTTGTTCCTTGGAACAATTCGAATAAAATGTTTTCTATATCCTCACCAAAGCTTTCATACCCTTCCTTAAATGCTGTGGTACGGAGTTGAACACAGTATACTCCATCTGGGATCAAATTTGTGTAATCTATAATGCATAACATGGATGATGGTTCAATTATAAATGAAAGAGCATGCATTTATACTGTTCCTTGCATGACCACCAACCATTTTGAAGCACATCATTGCCAATATCATACTTTGAAATTTGGGCATTTGTTGGAAATGCAGCAGCCATTTGTGTGAAAGATCATATAAGCTGTCGGTGACCAAATGTTAAATATAGATCAGAACACCGGAAGAACCTTCCTTGTCATTCTTTGAATAGCCCAACGAGATCTGTTATGGACCCTGAGAGGGTAGGCAGGCAGACATTTGAAAGATGGCATTGCACTATGTAATATGCCTTCACTAATGGACAAAAGTACCAGCCTCGAATTTGTGTGCTGAAGTTCCTTGTGTTGGACTATAATCTATTGACTGGAATCATGCATTACTGAATTGTGAGGTCCTTACTTTTGTTTCTTTGTATGTTTCATCTGTAATAATTAAATAAATCCTGCTTGGGTGAAAAGCTTGTGGTTTTACAGTTCAGAAAAGAAAGCACATTGACTTTCTGGAATCTTGGTTGCAAACACAGGTGCACTAGCGTGTATGTACCCAGGGATTTATTCTTGATGTGAAGGATTTCTATGAAAGTAGTGAGTAAGAGATAAATGTGTTCAAAATCAGCAGGTGCAGACTACAAGTTCCCCACCAATCAAGGTTCCTCAGTTCATACCTCCACCCAGACTGACTCAACGCCCAACGCTCTTACCACAGGTAAATAAGAGTTATAGGGAAGGCTGCTATTATTTGTGGCTTCACAAATACAGAGTTGTCTACTGAAACATTAAATAGGTATGATTCTATAGTATGTCACTGCACCAGTTGAATTGTTTTATACCTGTGTTTCAGAGGTATGGATTCTACCAGAGGCCATATTCCAAGGTGGTGTTTAGGAGAAATTCACAATTTCTTTTGTTTTTAATCTTTATTCACATACAAATGAAAAGCTGGGAGAAGGAACGACTAAGTCTACCATTCTGTTAAGAATTTTTTGCCAAGAAAGATTGGTATGCTGGTCTTAATCCAGAATTAAATCGCAATTCTAATATTGCCTCAGCTTTGTGGTCAGGGTTTTCAATACTACTACTATTCTTGGGAAGTGCATGGAATATAACTTGGGATATCTTTTGCATATGAGCTGAAGAGAGAAATGTCAGATAAGAATCTCATTCCTGTGTGCTATTGAGTGTGAAAAAAAAATACTGTGGATGCTTAATATGAAATAGAAACAGAAGATGCTAGATATACTCAGTAAATTTGCCAACATCTGTGGAGATTGAAAGAATTATGTTTCAGGACAGTGACCAGATGAAAGATGATCACTTAGTGATGTCTGTAGCTACCAGAGTTCAGCTGTGACGCTTCACTTGGCTAGACGTTCTGATGTTTGCATGGGTTCACAAGTGAAATTTGATCTCCTGGTAAATTACAACATGGCTGTTGGCATATGTGAAACCATAATCCGGATGAGTTAGTCCTTCGGAAGAGGAATAGGGAAAGGTGACGCATGTTGAATTTTTGAAAATACTTTATACATGGTAGATATTCAACCATTTTTATTTAATTTTCTGCATAACGTATACTTTATGTTCTTATGTTGAGATACTGGACTTGTCAAGAATTTTATTCTAGATGTTATAAGGTTTAGGAAACTGTAACCGTAATTGAGTGTTACATATATTTGATTTTTGTGGAATTTAAGCAGGATAGTTTTTGGAAGTGTCACTATTTAGTTTGTGAAGATAGTTGATAAACACATGAGTCTGACACTGAGCCACCTTAAGTAGAAAGACCTCTGGTTCAATCTGCAGTCTTAGCTAGGCTAGTTATGTTTATCGAGAGCTGTTGTAAAAGTGATAAGTTGATCCCAGCATTTTCTTTCCTGTAAGAGCAGGACAGAATTACCTGTGGGTTCCTGCTGTCACCATTCTTTGTGTTCAGAAAGTGCAAGTGTGTCATGGGGGATGAGCCCAACAATGGAATAAGTTGAGTTGCGGTAGGCCTTGGATGTAATACTCAGTATGATGTTTTGAGTAGCCTGATGACATTGTCTTAGTTCACACCTGAAGAGTTGCTGCTTGGAAGGTACTGGACCAGCCAGTTCTGGACAACAGGACCTTAGTAGTCGTCAGCTTCAGAAAACAAAGAAAAATTGGGGTGTGGGAGGAGAACTGATTTGCTTTCTAACATGCTAAATTGCTCATTGCAACCCAAATTCTCAGGTTCGTCCGAAGCCAGTGATGCCAAATAGTATTCCTATTGCACCCGCACCTGTTTTTACGACTTCGCAACTAATCCAGCGACCTGTGATGCTGACAAAATTCACACCCACTTCTCAGCCATCAGCTGCAAATTCCATACATCAGGCTAGAATTATGAATGGACAACCAGCTACTGTCACCAAAACGTTACCAACTGCACAGCTGACGAGTATTGTCATAGCTACCCCAAGTCCCAAAGTGGTTGGCCCCCAACAGCTGAAGCTCAGCAAAGCAAATCTGGAAAACAAGGTAATAATGCCTTTGTATTTTTTTTGTTCCCAAAACAGGCACAAACCTATATCTAAGTTAAAATAATCTTTGCTGCATTGACTTTGTCATTTAAATAAACTTGGATATGTTATAACCCACCGGTGGGGCTGGTGGGTATGTGAACGAAGACCTCCTGACTCAGAAGCAGGGACAGTACCACTGTGCTACTAGACTTCTCTTTATAGCATTCAATTGTGCATTCAAATCTGTGAATGGTCATTAATTAAATATTTTTGTATGTAACATTGAAAGTTAGACAACAAGAAACATTTTGGAGAAATAAAAAAAGGTGTTGGTTCTAAATAGTTGTGATATTGAACCACTCAAACTTAAAATTTCAAGCTGTTCTGCCATATACATCTCTTGTGTAAAAATATGATTATATTGGTTAATTGGTTGGGCTATAATGCAAAGACCTACTCTAATAATCTATCACCGCAGTAATTAATCTGGAATTAAAAAGCTGTTATCATGAAACTATTGGATTGTCATAAAACTCATCTGGTTCATTAATATTGTATAAGGAGGAAAGTCTGGTATTCTTCTCTGTCTGTGTGTGCCACCAGATGCATAGCAATGACTCTTTTGTGTCTTTTGAAGTAACCGAGCAAGCCATTCAGTCACGTGAAAATGCCACACGAAGTGCAAGAATCAAACTATGCAGACCACCAAATGATCTAGACAGCATATAGAGTCGTAGAGGTCTTCTGCATGGAAACTGAGCCCAAAGGCTCAATTGTCGCACGCTGCCCAGTTATCATAATTTAAACTAGTCCCATTTGCCTGCATTTGGTCTGTATCCTTCCATATCTATCCAATCCTTGACCTGTCTAAATGTTTCTTAAATGACGAAATTGGACTTGCTTCCACCATTACCTCTGGCAGCCTGTTCCATGCAATCACCACCATCTGTGAAAAAAAAATTTACCCCTCTGGACCCTTTTGTATCTCTCCCATCAAGCCTATGCCCTCTAGTTTTAAACTCCCCTAACATGGGGAAAAGCTGTCAGCTATCTACTTTATCCATGCCTGTCATTATTTTGTACACCTCTATAAGGTCACTCCTGAATCTATTAGACTCCAGTGAAAACAGTCCCAGTCTATCCAACGTCTCCTTATAACTCAAACCTTCTAGTCCAGCTAGGATCATAATAAATTGTTTCTGCACTCTCTCTAGTTTAATAATGCCCTTTTTAAAGTAAGGTGAGCAAAACTGTACACACAAATTCCAAATGTGGCCTCTTTAAAGTCTTGTACAGCTGCAACAAGACATCCCAACTTCTGTACTTGATGTTTTGACCAATAAAAACTGGCCTGTCGAAAGCTGCCTCCACTACCCTGTCTAACTGTGACACCATTTTCAAGGAACTATGAGCCTGTTCCCCCAGATCTCTATTTTTTGTACAATGCTCCCAAGGCCCTGCCATTGACTGTGTAAGTCCTGTCCTGGTTTACCCTATCAAAATGCAACATCTTACATCTATCTAAATTTGTGGGCAGCATGGTGGCACAGTGGTTAGCACTGCTGCCTCACAGCGCCTGAGACCCGGGTTCAATTCCCGCCTCAGGCAACTGACTGTGTGGAGTTTGCATGTTCTCCCCGTGTCTGCGTGGGTTTCCTCCCACAGTCCAAAGATGTGCAGGTTAGGTGAATTGGCCATGCTAAATTGCCCGTAGTGTTAGGTAAGGGGTAAATGTAGGGGTATGGGTGGGTTGCGCTTCGGTGGGTCGGTGTGGACTTGTTGAGCCGAAGGGCCTGTTTCCACACTGTAATGTAATGTAATGTAATCTAATCTAATCTAAACTCCATCAGCCATTACTCAGCCCACTGGCCCAGTTGATCAAGATCTTGCTGCATTTCCACATAACCTTCATTGTCCACTATATCACCAGTCTTGGTTTCATTGACAAATCTACTAACCATACCTCCTAAATTCTCATCTAAATCACTTATAAATGATGAATAACAGTGGACTCAACATTGATCCCTGTGGGACACCGCTGGTCACAGGCCTCCAGTCTGAAAAACTAGCTCTGCCATCAACCTCTGTCTTCTAATGTCAAACCAATTTTGTATCCAATTGGCTAGCTCTCCCTGGATCCTGAGTGGTTTAACCTTCCTTAACAACCTACCATGCAGTACCTTGTGGAACTCCTTGCTAAAGTCCATGCAGACAACATCTACCACACTGCCCTCATCTCCTTTCTTGGTCACCTCTTCAAAAGATCTCAATCAAGTTTGTGAGCAGATATGCCAGAAGCACGCCCAGCCCAGTATATCCTGCCAACACTTCACTGACGTGGGGATTTGCGTCCAATTTGGAAGAGCCATTATCCTATAGACCAGTCGAGCAACAACCTGACACTTCAGAATCATATCTTTCGGTAATTGTCCAAGACTTCTACATCAGTATTCCTGCTAAATGAATAAGCATATGTACTATGGTATCACCGTGTTGGAGGTTCAAGAAGAAGTAACCCAGGGAGGCCTGAATATTGACTGTAGATGTTATGAAAGTCTCATGGCATCAGGTCAAAAGTGAACAATGAAACCTCTGGCAGGATAGAATCTTGCACCCTTCCTTAGCTAGTCAATTAGTATTCTTTCCATGTTGAACTTTGAAGAGGCACTGAGGGCAGCAAGGTTATAAAAATTTCTGGATATGGACCACCAACCGTGTTACTTAATTGTTGACTAAAGTTGTTAAATCCCATGGACATAGGTGTTACACCAGGCCAGGAGCGGTTGCTGTAGTAACCACCATGCAGGAAAGACTTTTTTCTCACTAATTTATCTGTCACACAAACAGCTGCCTGTTACTGTAGCTGTCCTGTTGTCTTTGGCAAGGCAATGCCCCATCTTCACCTTGAGGATATTGTCCACTCTGTAATGTGAACCTGTCATCACGTTAGATTTAGAACAGACTTGGCATCTCAAAACTGAACTGAGAATCCCATAAAGCACTGAAATAAACAACTCTTTGGATAAATCAACTCGGATAAGTCAAATGTACCCATGATCAGTCACACTCAAATCATCTTTGGTATTCAACTCCTTTGCCCACATTTGGATCAAGGTTGTAATGGGATCAGCAATCAAAAAGCCAGCATTGACTACAGTCTGTGTAACCTCGTGCCCTGGCATAGCCCTTGTTCAATCATCATCACCACTAAACAAGAGGACTGACTGATCCTCGTTCAATACGTGTGGAGGAGCAAACCAGGAGTAGCACCCTGAAATCTGCAACCTGGTGAAACTAGAATCAGGATTACATGCTGCTAAATAATGGAATCAGTATTGTGGATGGAGCAAAGCAGAACTCTTAACAAATCAAAAAACTGCAATGCAGCCACATATAGTAATGAATGGTGGTAGGTATGTAAATACTTCAATTGGAGCAGTAAGTTTAATGAATAATCCCATCCTCTGTGTTGATGGTGCAAAACACAAGAGTATAAAAGACCAGGTTGAAGCATTGGCAACCATTTTAAGACAGAAATGTCAAGTAAATGGTCCATCTTGGTTTTCTCCTCAGCACTTCCTCATCAAAGCCAGTCTTCAGCCAGTTTGATTCATCTCTGTGATATCAAAAAAGTCTGTGCACATTTGATGTAGTGAAGTCCTACAATATTCGAACTACAGCCATATATAAGCGTTCTTCAAAATAACCATGTCTCCAGCCAAGCTGTTCCTCTTGCAGCTACATTACTGGCATCTACTTGAGAAAGTGTAGGGTTGCCCAGGAATGTCCTCTTCCCAGGACAAATCAAAACCATCAGTCTACTTTCAAATCACGAGCAAAGTGATAGAAGATATCATTAAAGTAATGTCAAATTGCACTTGTTCACCAAAAGTCTCCTGATTGCCTATTTTATGTTCTATGAGTGTCATTTAATGCCAGACTCTATGTATCCTTGATCCACCTACCAACAGATGGTGCTAGACCGAAATCCACAACTAGGAAACAAAATTACATATCTCCCTAAGAAAATTACACAATTCCGGACAATTAAACAAGACGGAATTCCAGAAAATGAAACCCGATGGGACCAACACCCCCACGATTCTACGGAATACCAAAAATCCATAAACCAGGAGCCCCCCCTCAGACCCATAGTCTTACTACTCGGAACACCAACTTACAGACTGGCCAAAGAACTACACGCAAGACTGAAATACCTAGTAGAAGAGTCACAGCACTCCATCCACTCCACCCAGGAATTCCTAAAAATCATCAAAAACACCAAAATAGAGGAAGACGAAGCAATGATCTCATTCGCCGTAACAGCACTGTTCACCTCCATCAACATCGACCTGGCAAAGGAAACAGTTACCACATTTTTAGAAGAGACCATCACACACACACCAACCACCATCAATCACATTACCAACGAAAACATTATGAAGCTAGTGGACCTGTGCCTCACCACCCACTTCACATTCAGCAACACAGTCTACGAACAAACCAACGGCACACCCATGGGGTCTCCGCTATCAGGATTCATAGCAGAAGCAGTAATGCAAAGACTAGAACAAACAGCCCTACCAACCATCAAACCAAAAATCTGGGTCCGCTTCGTAGCTGACACCTTTGTCATCACAAAACGAAACAAGATAGAAGAGACATTTAACATCATCAACAACACCCTCACAGGCATAAAGTTCACCAAGGAGGAAGAAACCAACAACAAACTCTCATTCCTGGATGTCACAGTCGAAAGAAGGGACAACTGAGAACTACAAACCTGCATATACAGAAAACCGACAAACACTGACCAAATACTTAACTACACCAGCAACCATCCCAACACACACAAACGAAGCTGTATCAGAACACTATTCCAACGAGCCACCACACACTGCAGCACAGATGAACTTCGAAAAACAAAGGAGAACCACCTATACGACGTATTCAAGAAGAACGGATACTCAAAAAATACAGTGCGCAGATTCCTCAAGAACAAACCACGACAAGCAGACCAAACACAGCCAGAAACCCTAACCACCTTACCATACATCAAAGAAGTTTCAGAAATGACAGCCAGACTACTAAGACCTCTCGGAATCCTAGTAGCACACAAACCCACCAACACTCTCAAACAAAAACTAACAAACTGAAAAGACCCAGTACAACCCATGGACAAAACCACAGTCATCTACAAAATTCCATGCAAGGTCTGCCACAAACACTACGTAGGTCAAACAAGAAGAAAGTTAGCCACCAGGATACACGGACACCAGCTAGCCACAAAAAGACACGACCCTCTCTCCCTCGTAGCCCTACGCACGGATGAAAAAAACCACCATTTCGACTGGAACAGCACATCTAACCTGGGACAGGCTAAGCAAAGACATGCCAGAGAATTCCTAGAGGCCTGGCACTCCAACCACAGCGCCATAAACAAACACACAGATCTAGATGCCATCTATCAACCCCTCAGAAAACGAACAGGAAATGACATCACCACAAACCCCAGGAACCCCATCCAGGACAAACCTATAAATAGAAAGCAGGAGACAACAGCTTCGCTTCACTTGGAGGTCGTCACTGATGATGTTACCTTGCCAGGTAATGAAACGTCTGGATATCAAACCTACACCCTAATCCTTGATCCAAACATGGGAAAAGAAGGTGTAAAGTTCCAGCAGTGAGATGAGAGTGACTGTCATTGTTATGATGTTGATAATCAGCTGTGTGCCCTTGAAAAATTTAGACAGTGTAACTGGCAAAAAGACGTTGCACTGTCTAAAAGACACAAGTCAGGAGCCTGCTCTCTGAATGAGTGCAGTTCCAACAATACTCAAGAAACTCAACACCAGCCAGTGCACAGCAGCCTGCGTTTTATTACTACCTCCATCCAGAACATTAAAGTTTCATTCCCTTTGACTTTGCAAGGTGTACAATGTAGAAGTGGACAAAGTTAAAAATTACGCAACGTCAGGTTATAGTCCAACTGGTTTATTTGAAAGTACAAGCTTTCGGAGCACTGTAACCTGGTATTATGTGATTTTTTTTTAAACTTTGTCCATCCCAATCCAACACTGGCACCTCCATATAATGTAGAAGTGCACTGTGGGAAAGCTTCATGGTTTTTTTTTTCATAAATATACAAACATCAAAGATAGGAGCAGGAGTAGACAATTTGCCCCCCTTATTCTTCACTGTTCAGTATGATCATGGCTGATCATCGATCTCAGTACCATAATCCCACTCTGCCCCTGTAACTACCTTAGAGTCATACAGCACCAACTCATCCATGCCAATCAGGTTTCCCAAATTAAACTAGTTCCACTTGCCTGTATTTGGCCCACATCCCTCTAAACCTTTCCTATTCGCATACCTGTTCAAATGTCTTTAAAGTCTTGTAACTATACCTGCATCATCATCTACCTCTAGCAGTTCATTCCACATACAAACCAGCCTCTCTGTCAAAAAGTTGCCCCTCTGGTTCCTTTTAAATCTTTCTCCTTTCTCCTTAAAATTATAACATCAAGCTTTGAACTTCCCCACCCTAGGGAGATGCCCTTTGCTAGTCACCTTATCTATGCCCCTCATGATTGTATAAACTTCTATAAGGTTACCCCTCAGCCTTCTGGGCTCCACTGAAAAAGTCACAGTTTATCCAGCCTCTCCTCCTAACTCAAGCCCTCCAGTCCTGGTAACATTCTTGTAAATCTTTTTTGCCCCCTTTCCAATTTAATACTACCCTTCCTATAGCAGAGCAACCAGAGCTGTATACAGTACTCCCAAAGTGGCCTCACCAATATTATCTACAGCCACAACAAGATGCCCCAACTTCTGTGCTCTGGCCAATGAAGCAAGCCTGCCAAATGCTGCCTTTACCACCCCGACTATCTGTGAATCCACTTTCAAGGAACTGTGAGCCTGAACCCCCAGATGTCTCTGTTTGAGAACACTCCCCAGTGCCCTACCTTTAACTGCAAGTCCTGCCCTTGCTCACCTTATCAAAATGCAACACCTCGCATTTATCTAAATTAAACTCCATCTGCTATTCCTCAGCCCATTGGCCCAGCTGATCAAGATTCTATTGTACTCTGAGATAACCTTCGCTGTTTTATACCACCAGTTTTGGTGTCATCGTACTAACCATGTCTGCTGTATTCTCATACAAATCGTTTATGTAAACAACAGACAACAGTAGACCCAACACTGATCCATGTGGAACACTGCTGGACACTGGGCTCCAGTCTAAAGAACAACCCTCCACCATCACCCTCTGTCTCCTACCGTCAGCCAAATTTGTATCCAGTTAGCAAGTCTTCCTGGCTCCCATGTAATCTAATTGACAAACCAGTCTGCCATGCAGAACCTTGTCAAAGGCCTTGATAAAGTTCATGTGGACAGTGTCTACTGCTCTGCTGTCCTCATGGTCATATCCTCCAAAAAGTCAAAGTTTGAGAGACACGATTTTCCAAGCATAAGCTATTCTGGCTATCACTCATCAGTCCTTGCCTCTCCAAATGCATGTAAATCCTGTCTCTCAGAATTCCCTCCAACAATCTAACCACCACTGACTCACTAGTCTATACTTTTCTTTGTAGCCTCTCTCAAATAAAAGCATAACATTGGATGTGGGCACAATTGGTGTTTAAAAGACACTTGGGTAAGTAGATGAGTAGGAAAGGTTTATGGGGATATGGACCAGGAGGACATAAATGGGATTAGTTTAGTTTGGGATTATATTCTCCATGCATTGGTTTGTTTCTGTGCTTTATGGCTGTGACTTTATTAGCCACTCTGCAGTCTTCCGGCAACTCACTCGTGGCTTTAGATGATGTAAATATTTCTGCTAGGGGCCTCGAGCTTCCCACAATGTCCTGGGATACATGTGATCAAGTCTCAGAGATTGTCTAACTTTATGCTTTTTAAGACCTCCTTGAAAACATACACTCTTTTGCCTCAGCCATTTTTTTAGTAGTGGATTCCACAAGCTCACTACTCTAAGTGAAGAAATTTTTGCTGATTCTCAGTCCTGAACAGTTTATCCCTTTATCCTTAAACTATGACCACTGGTTCTCTATTCCCCATGATCAGAAACATCCTTCCTGCTTGTGACCTCTCCTGTTAGAATTTTATAGGTTTCTGTGAGCTCTGCACTCATTCTTTTAAGCTCCAGTGAATATAATCCTAACCAACTCAATCTGTCATACATCAGTTATGCCATCCCAGGAATCAATTTGGTAAACCTTTGCCACAACCCTCTTTAGCAAGAACATCCTCAGATCAGACCAGAATTGCATACAATATTCCAGCTGTGATTTCACCAACTTTCCCAGTACCAATGTCAGTCTTACTGGTCTACACCCCAACCAAACAACTTCCCAGAAGGACCGCGAAGGGAGGCAGACTCAAAGGAACCTGCAGTTATCCCTCCAAGTCTCCCAACATGCTGGTCTGGAAATGTATTGTCATTCCTTCAGCATCATTCAGTCTAAATCCTGGAACTCCCTCCTGAACAGCACTATTGGATTTGCCTTCATCATGTGAACTGCAATAAGTAAAGAAGGTGGCACCAAAAGGTGATAAATGCTAGCAATACTTTTATCCGCAAATGAATTTCAAAAAAGATATTTTCGAAAATCTTATTTTGGCAAATCCAGTAGAATGTAGAAATCAAAAATTATTAGTCTTTCAGCATTGCCTAACTCTGATGTTGATGTACCCATATAGTTAGTTTCAGATCACAGTACATCCTCAAAAAGAATGTAATATGCTGTCAATTGACACTACTTTATGCATTGCTCATCGTACTCATTCTGGCAGTGGACAAGTTCTGTTGACTGATAATGTGACGGATACATAAGCAAGCATTAGGGCACTCATACTTATTCAAACAGAAGTTTTCGAAAATGCATTCAACTACTTAGAATTATCTTTGAACTCCCCTTTAAGTCACACTATTACTGAATACCCTAGTTCACAATATTCCTACCATATTGGAGTGATCTGTTCTATATTGTTCACTGAGATATATTTCAGAGACCTAATAAGGTACTCAATCAATTGCTGTCTTCCTCCAAAAATGAGGATCATCATCAAATTGTTTCATAGCTATGGTATAGTGGAGTTTCTGACCTGACTCCTAAGTTAAATAATCTATTTATGTAATTTAATTTGGCCAGAGTGTCCATTTATCCAGCTCATATTTGCATGCAATTATTTTGTAAGTTACCCTGCTGCTGTCTTTGTTAATTTTGCAAGTTTTTATAGTTAACCATACTGTTTGACAATTTTCAAGTTCTGAAAAATGAATTCCTAAACCATGACACCAAATATGGTAAAATAGTCACAATTATTCTTAATGTTCAGCTCAGAACATTGACCCTCAATCTGGCCCAGATTTTGCCTTTAGTGGCAAAACACCTGCAAAGGAGCAAGTCTTGCTGAAAATTAGTGATCTCCCTTGCATGAATTTCACCTCTAATATCATTCGGTTTCACTGCAAGTGTTCTTTACTGAACATTGTGTACGGTAACTGATGTTTTTGGTTTGTTCAAGCAGTTAATCATATTAAAAGATTTCAAAGGATACTAAAATAAAAATACTTCTAAAACTGTTTTTCCATACAGCAAATTTAAGACATTAACAGATAAAGTAGAAGCTAAAATAATTTGATAGAATGCTTCGAAGGATACTCAAAATACGTAACTCAAAGTTACGATCAGTTTATTCATATTTTATTAATCACATTGCTGTTTAAAAGCAGGTGTACCTGATTCAACAAAGTATAACATTTAAGGAATTTGAAAGTGTAGGCAGAGAGTATGAAGCTTGAAATTGTCCCTAATTTGTGATTTCTGGCTCTGTGGGGGGAGGTCACAGCAAGCAGCCTGTGTCAGAATCACCAAGGACAGACAGCATCTTAAGGATTTGTGCACTAATCTGCATATGTCTGACATTCTGAAGTTGTCAGTTTTGCAATTGTTATCCCCTCCTCTGCGAAAAGCAGCCTAGTTCTTATACTGAAAGGTACCAACATATATTTAACAGCCAATCATTAATTGCGCTACGACTTCGTATCAGTTTTAATATTTTATCAGGCAATCAGTGGGCGGCACGGTGGCACAGTGGTTAGCACTGCTGCCTCACAGCGCCAGAGACCCGGGTTCAATTCCCGCCTCAGGCGACTGACTGTGTGGAGTTTGCACATTCTCCCCGTGTCTGTGTGGGTTTCCTCCGGGTGCTCCGGTTTCCTCCCACAGTCCAAAGATGTGCAGGTGAGGTGAATTGGCCATGCTAAATTGTCCGTAGTGTTAGGTAAGGGGTAAATGTAGGGGTATGGGTGGGTTGCGCTTTGGCGGGTCGGTGTGGACTTGTTGGGCCGAAGGGCCAGTTTCCACACTGTAAAGTAATCTAATCTAATCTAATACTTTTGAAAATTTTGGGTTATATTCTTCAACATAGTAACTCATATAGGATTTGGTCCTTATTTGCTATATGTTAATTAAGATCCATTTTAAATGATCTGAATCAAAACTTCATACATTTGAAGTATGGATGTGTTTATAATTATGGAATCTATATTGTTGAAATATTTAGTAATTTACTGATAATTTTTCTGTTATTAGACCATCAAACTTCAGGTGGAATGGGAAGAAAGACCGAATGACAGCAGTCCCACTTCTCCAGTTCCACCTAAACCCAAGAGAGAGGAGAACGCAGAGGTAATGTTGTTGAAGCAATTTCTATTTACTGACCAATTTGTTAAAATTCAAAGGAAATAAAAAATGAAGTATTAAATTATTTTCCAATATCTTTTAAATAAATTATTATTGGTTAATGTTAACATGTGAAACATGTCAGGTTATAATGTAGAGCAACTGGGACTGTTAAGAATGTCTGAAAGAATAGTGGAAGCAGATTTAGCAATAACAGGAACTGAATATATTGTATCGTTGGAAAGGAAAACTGTGTGTAGGGCTATGGGGGAATCAACAAGGGGAATCCGAATAGTTCCTTCAAACAACCTGCACAGGTAAGTGGGCCGTCCAGTCTTGCCTATGCCATTTGATTCTATGATACTGCTTGGGCACTGAATGATGATATAGGGTCAGAATATGTAAGTATTTTTGTGGCGCAATCAATAAATTGCATTTGATATGTTGAGAGCTATTAAGAGTCACAACATTGGGAAACCAGTGAAGAACTGGTGGTTATCCATGAAATACTGACATTTTATTGTGAGAAAGCAAGAGATTTTCAGGAATTGGATTCGGGAGATAAAGTAGGAGTTGGAGCACTGGAGAAATTTGGTCCTGTGCTATGGAAAGTGCTTCTAGAAATAAATTTATCGTTGATGTTTTTGATGTATCTGTAGGAAACATTCTCAGTTGTTTCAGTATTTTGGCCACCTTATAGTGGATCAGCTTTAGCATGCAAGGTACTGATTATCCATCAGTAATTATTTGATAACTGATGACATTTGTATTAAAGTACACCTAGATCACTGTACACACTTCATTTTGAGTATGAATTTCGATTTAAATGTGTTTCACAACATTCTTGCTCGACATGGTCTTAATCCTGTGTGAGTTTGTTTATTTTTAAAATTAAGATCTTCAGGCAAAATCTGTTAAATTACATGATCAACAACACAATTTATCTATATGAAGCACTCTTATGAAACAATATGAAGCAAAGTATGCCGCAGCCATATTAAAGAGATTGACCAAATAGAAGTTTTGAGGAGTGCTTTAAAGGTGGAAAGCACTTCAGAAAGACAGAATTGTAGGGAGGAAATTCCAGATCTTGAAAATAAGGCAATAAATGATGCAGCAGCCACTGATGAACAAGTTATACTTGCGAGTGCTTAGGAGGCTGAAATTAATGGAGCAAAGTTATCCCTGGAGATTATGGGGCATGTGTAGATGATCGATAGGGAAAGAAATACATGAAGACTTGAAAATTGGATGAGAATTTTGAAGTCCAGGTGTTTATCACTTGGAACTGTAATTGGTAGTCAAACATAGGAGAACTGGACTTGAGTTAGATATGGTCCTTTAGATGACTTAAAGTTTATTAAAGGTAGAATATGGGTGTACAGCCAGGAATGCATTGAAATAATCTTGATCAGAGGTAACAAAAGAATGAACAAGAGTTTCAGTAGCCAATTTGTTTACTGATGAAGTCAACGGTTGTTAGTGAAATGGTAGTCCCCTGTCAGGTAGTGGTGTGACTGTAAGTTTGGAAGGTCATCTTTGGATCAAATGTGGCATTGAGGTTACAAATAGACTGGCTTAATCTTATATTGTAACCATGGAGAGGGATAGAGTTGTTAGCTCAGGACAGAAGTTTGGATATGGATTGAAAACAACAGGGTTATTCTTTTCCAATATTTAATTGGAGAACATTTTTGTTCATCCTGTACTCTGTTGGATGAGTAGTCTTATTATTGGAAGAGTTGAGATAGGTAGTGGGGAGCTAGGGCAGAGTGCTACCTCTGAAAAGTAGTAGTATCTGTTTAGACGATATTAAGAAGCAGCATGTAGATGAGAAACTGAGAGAGCTATGGGTAGATTCTTGAGAGACATTGGGGTTAAAGGCATGGGAGTGTGAAGAGAAGGCATTTCAGATGGTACACTGACTATGATCAGATTGATAAGAATGGAACCAGGCTCAAGCAGACCCATCCAACTGGATTATATTAATTTGTTAGAAATTGTGTACCCTTCAACAGAAACTAATGAAAATTAAGACAGAAACTCTTATTGAACAGTATATATTAATAACACTGTTTTAATTAGGTGCTATCATTTTTTTTTGTACAGAAAGTTGCTTTCATGGTTTCTCTGGGATTGGTTACACACGATCACCTTGAAGGTAAGAAATTAGTTTTTGTCCCTTTTTGAGCATTTTGCAATTTTGTTTGCATGTATCATTTCCATGTCACTCCCAAGAGAAGATTTGAACATGTCCAACTGACATTTAGATTTAGTAAAATCTCAGTAAGTTGAATCATAAGAGCCCTGCCCACAATTTTGTGATAAGTAGAGCCCTAAGATAGCTAAGAAAGTCCCTGAATAGCCTGATTTGCATACAACTGCAATGTACATTTAAAGAAATGAAAACAGTGATACAGTAAGTATGAGAAAAATCATTTTCTAGTTCAACATGTTCACACCTTCGAATGATCTGACCTTGAGCATTAAAAAGCATTGCAAATGCTGAGAGTTAGCTATGGGGATCAGTAATGTTTCTTTATAATCCTTAATTAATGATTTCTCAGTAATCTAATTAATCTTAGTGGGTGTCTTTGGATGAGTCCTCATGTCATCAATGCAGTCAGACTGGTTTTCTGTGTTTTTGTGCTGTACAGTCATTACTTCTATCGTGCGCTAGTCATGTTCCTGTGCGACCCCACGCTTTACAAGAATCATACAATCCAAATAGCAACTTAGTGTTGGCGATGCAATTGTGCTTTAATCACCGCACATTTCAAAAGGTCATGCTTTAGAAACAGCATCTCTATTTGTCAATCATGTTAAAGTGAATTTGTGTTGACAAAATGTGTTGTAGCAGAATGACCAGTACTGCAAAATACCAGAATATTTCTTGGAGCTTGCAGCTTCAGCCAGGGAAGCGGGTGGGTGATCATTCATTAGACTCTTCAGGGTTAATAAAGATGACAATTTTCCTTTATTCATTTAATAGTTTTTCCAATTTCTTGATCCATATCTTAAAAATTGTGCAGGTCATTCAGACAATTTTATTAAACTTGTACTGTATGGTTAGCATTTTGACATTCACAAAGCTATATGGCTTGGAGTTTTCTGCACAAGGAGCAACAATTTCTTATTTTTAAGTGGCATCCATGTTGGCACAAATCATAGCAGCAGTGATATGTTCCTCCTTTCCCTTTTCACCCATTACACATTTCATCTTGAAACATCAAAGAGCAATCTGGTAAACATGATAAAACTGTCCAGTTTCATCTGTTAAAAATGTGTCTTTCTGTATTTTTAAGTATGATGTGGGTAAGACTATTTGTAGCCATCATTCTAGGCTTGCCTCTGATTTTGGGCAAGTGTGGCCTGTACACTCTGTTGGCCTGGCTGCATGATCAGCATCTACAATTTGGGCTAATCTCGTGTTGTCATTCCGGAAGTTCACCACCTTATCGTAGACATCCTTTATTTGCTATACTGCCACGTCGCAGAATTACTTACAGGCCAGTGTGAATGGCATGCAATAAACAGCTGAGTTATTCCACAATTGACAGAACAGATTTAAGCCCTACAATCCTGGCACATGCAGTCATGAATGGTAAGGAACAACTAGACAGCTCATTGGAGGAGCTGGTTGCACAAATATCACCACTTTTAAGATGCCCAACACATCAGTGGTAAAGAGAAAGTGAAGTATCTTAAATAATTTCAATCAGAAGAGGCAAGTGGATGATCCATTTTATCCTCCCCTGAGGTTCCCAGTATCACAGTTGCCAGTCTTCAGCAAATTTTATTTGGAACAGATCAACAGACAGCTGAAGGCACAGGATACTGCAAAGACTCTGGGTCCTAATAACATTTGAGCACTGTTACCGAAGATTTATTTATGAACTAGTTGTGCTGTTAGCCAAGCTTTCTCACAGTTAAAACTCTGAGGTCTATGTCTTACAAAAGCAGGAGAAAATTAACTCTGCCACTCTCTCCAACTTGTCACACAACCCTGCTGACCTTGCAGAGTTCTCTTTACCAACATCTGGAGACTAATGCCAAAATTGGAAAACTGTCTGATAGATTAGTCCAATAATAGCCTTATTTAGTTATACTCATGGAATCATACCTTACAATGTTCCAAACATAACCATCAGCATCACTGGATATGTCTAACCAGGACAGGCCTAGCAGAGATGATGGTACCATGGACTGCTATCAGGTGGGAGTTGCCTTGGGAGTATTCAACATTGAATCAAAATTCGATTGCATCTCATGGCATAACGTCAAACATGGGCAAGGACACCTTCTGCTGATTGCCATGTATCATCTTCCCTCAGCTGATAACTCCCTGCTGCCCTGAGTTGGACGATCCTTGAAGGAAGCTTTGAGGGTGCCAAGGGCACGGAATGTACTCTGGATGGGGAAATTTAAATATCCACCACCAAGAATGGCTTGGCAGCAGCGCTACTAATTGAGCTCGCTGAGTTCTAAAGGACATTAGTGAGAAAACCAGTAGGAAGGGAAAAATGTACCTGACTTCATCTTCACCAATCTGCCTGCTGCAAATACATCTGTCTGCGACACTATTGGTAAGAGTGACCACCGCACACTGCTGAGGGGACAAAGTTCTGCCTTCACACTGACACTACCTTATATTGTGTTGTGTGGTACTATCACCATGTTTCATAGAATCCATACAGTGCAGAAGGAGGTAATTTGCCCATTGAGTCCACAGTGACCCTCTGAAGAGTATCCTAACCTGACCCCTACCATATCCCATAATTCCATATTTACTATGGCTAATCCACCAAGCCAACGCATCCCTGAACACTACGGACAATTTTCAGCATGGCCAATCCTCCTCGCCTATACATCTTTGGACTGTGGGAGGAAGCCAGAGTGTGAGAGGAAACGCTCACAGACATGTGCAAACTCTACACAGTCACCCAAAGCTAGATTGGAACCTGATTTCCTGGCAAGGTGAGACAGCAGTGCTAACCTCTGTGCCACCATGCAGTTGTTAAATGGGACAGACTTCAAATGTATCTAGCCACTGAAGATTGGGATTCATGAAGTGCTCTGGGCCATCTTCAGCAGCAGAATTGTACTCCAGCATAAGTGACCAAGCAAATAGGAAGCAAGGACTGTCTCCAATGCTAAGCAATCTAACTACTGACCCTTGACATTTAGCAGCTTTACATTCACTGAATTACTTGTATGAACATCCTGGGGATTACGGTTGATCAGAAGCTGAATTGAACTCCGTATAAGTAGTGCCTGCCAGAGCAGATCAGAGGCTAGCAATGTCATAACGAAGAATTCGCCACCTGTTTCCCCAAAGCCTGACCACCATCTTTGAGGCTCAAGTCAGGAATGTGATGGAATGCTCCCCACTTGCCTAGATGAGTTCAGATCCAACACCACTTAAGCTTGATGCTGTCCAGGACAAAGCAGTCCACTTCATTGGCACTGCAACCACAAACATCCACTCCCTCCACCACCGACACTCAGTGCACATGGCTGCTACTATCTACAAAATGGCAGAAATTCATCAATGCTCCTTAGAAACCTTCCAAACTCAATAATTTCTGTCTCGAAGGACAAGCAGCAGTAACATGGGAGAGTCACCATCTATAGGTTCCCTTCCAAATCACTCACTGTTCTGAATTGGAAATAAAATGCTGTTCCTTCACTGTCACTAGGTCAACATTGTAGAGCTGACTGCATTAGGGCACATGGGTCTACTTAAAGCAAATGGACTGCAGCAGTTCAAGAAGACAGCTCCCCATCAGCTTCTCAAGGACATCTAGAAGCGGGCAATAAATGCTGCCCCAAATCCCATACTGAATGGTAGAACCCACATCCCAGGAGTATTTAAAAAATGGCAGCCGTATGTGCCATCTAAAGGATGCACTGCAGTAACTGTAAGGCTCTTAAAAGCACCTTACTAGCCATAACCTCTACCACCTAGAAGGACAAGCGCAGCAGATATATGGGAACGTCACCACCTGCATGTTCCTCCCTGAGTCTGGAAGCCCTGTTATTACCCAGATTCACTGTACCTAGAGGCAGTCACACCTCTTAAGTTTTCTGACAGGGTCAGACATCAGACAGGATGGGGTGTGATTCCAGATAAAGAAGGTGAGAGGTTTCAGAGGACAGTATTGCAGGAGTGTCAGCATGTGCACTTGTCCAATAGGTTTGAGATTTTCTCAGTTTGGATGAGAGTGAGGGCTGTGAGATAAATGAGCTAAAGACTATGGCATTGTGGTACAGGGAGCTAAAAAGCCAAATGTAGTGGTCGTAAGAGACAGTGTAGATTTACACTGTTCTCTGTAACAAAGAGTGAGAGTCTGGGGAATGTGTTGCCAGCTCTCAGGATTTCAGGTCTGGTCTGGAGAAGAACTTGTAGTGGGACAGCAATGATCCAATTGTTGTGCTCTAATGATGACGGTAGAACTGGAAGAAGAGGTTCTGCATGGCCAGTATGAGAAGTGAGGCTCTGGATAATAATGTCTCCCTCCCTGTCACGTGGGCGCTCATTCCACTCCCCACCCCTCCTGACATGCGTTTCGTCACTGTGTGAAATTTGAGGAGGTCAGGCAGTAGAAACAAAAATACAGTAAATGCATTGATATGCAAGTAATCTTGAAGCTTGATCTGTATAACATTTTTGATTTTAAACAGAGATCCAAAGCAAGAGGCAAGAAAGGAAACGACGAACAACAGCAAATCCAGTGTACAGTGGAGCAATCTTTGAACCAGAGGTACTACATAGGAACATGGGTTAAAAGCAGGAGTGGACTGTTTGGCTGTTCAAGTCTGCTCTACCATTTAATATGGTCATGGCTGATCTGATTGTAATCTCGACTCCACATTCCCACCTACCTCTGATAACTCTTCACCAAGAACCTATCCACTCTGCTTTAAAAATATTTCAAAGAATTATTTGGAACCCTTTTAAAGAAGATAGTGTCAGCAAATTTGAAGTTCTCCTCTGAAATGGGTAGCCCCTTAATTTTAAACAATGACTTTATATGCAAGACCAAAGTCCATTCTACCACCACCCTACCAAGAGTGTTTGTTTCAGTAAAGTAAACCTTTACTCTTCTAAACTCCAGCATTTACAAGGCTAACCTGTTCAACTTCCCTCATAAGACAACCCACCCAATTATCGAGCATATTTACATCCTCCCTTAAATAAGAACAAGAATACTATATACATTACTTCAGATGTAGTTTCACCATGCTCTATATAATTAAAAATAACCCCTAATTTTGTATACGTTCTCCTTTGCAATAAACAATAACATTATATTAGCTTAACAAATTACTCACTATAATCTGCATACTAACCTTGAGTTATTTGTTTTTTTTATTCTTCCGGCCAAAATGGACATTAGTACACTTTTCCACATGATAATCTACTTCCCAGATGTTTGTCCTCTTCGCATCTTGCTTTCCTATTTTTGTTGTCATACCTTTGGTCCCTTCATCTAAGTCATTTGCATAAATTGTAAAAGGTTGAGGCACCAGTGCTGATCCCTGCGGCACATCACTCATGTCTTGTCAATCTGAAAAGCATCCATTTTTATGCCTGTTCTATTTTCTGTTAGAAAGCCAATCTTTTATTCATGTCATATACCTTTTATTTTCCACAATTGCCTTTGACGTGACACCTTATCAAATGTGTTCTGGAAATCCAAGTACAGTATGTCCATCATTTCCCCTATATTCACAAAACATGTTATTCTTCAAAGAAGTCTAATAATTTGGTTCAACAGGACCTCTTCACAAAATCATGTTGCAGCTGCCTGATTACCTTGAATTTCCAAGTGCTCTGCTTAGTGCCTTTAATAGCTGATAATGTTTCTTTATGCCAGATATTGAACTAACTGGCATAAGTTTTCTGTCATCCTTCCTTCTTGATTTAACAAATTATATTTCCTATTCTCTAATCCAATGGAATCTTCCATGAATCAAGATAAATTCGCAAAATTGGAACAAGTGCATCAACTGTCCAGAATAGAATAAAAATTTGTTGTCATGTGTACTTTTACATGAAAAATACAGAGAAAAGTTTCATAAGTCACCTCACCATGGTACCTATTTTAATGACACAAGTCATACATAGTAATAAAAAAATAAAATTAAGACAAAGTTCATTACAATTTAGTTAATGGTTACTGGGTTCAGGGAAAGCTGATTTAAGGAATATTGGAATACCCTGAAGACTCAGCCAGGGTGAGACTGCCATTCTCTGCCACTAGATTACTTGGCTGGAAACCACCACTGAAAAAGACAGCCATGCCAGGCCGAGATTGCCATGTGCACCACTGGAAGCCACCTCATTGCTGGACTGGGAGAAGCCGTCTGTTCCCCCTCTGACACTGCTGCTCCAGACGCTGCTGCCAATCTACCGTCCAGCTATCCCTTTCACCAATGTTTTCGCTCCTTCAAGACCCCAGGCATAGTTGCGGACCTGAAGTCTCGAGTCCAGGCCAAGGGAGTCAGCCTAGAATCTGTTCCTCGCTTGACAGGAGATCCCAGGCTGGGGTGGAGCCATGTCCAGCTCTTCCTGACATTGCACCACTGCTGTCGGATGCCTCCTTTACTCGCCACTGTCCAGATTTAAAGAAAAGAAAACAAAAGGAAATAAGCAAAAGTAAAAAGAAGAAAAAAAGGTGAAAGACTAGTCATAGCCTTGCTTCCCTACTCTGCTGTCATCTTCGTTAATTCACTAGCCACTTATTTTAAGATCCTATCAGCTTCTGGGAACTTGTCAGCATGTATATCCAACAAGTTGCTAAGTACCTGGTGTTTGTAATTTTCTTGAGTTTCTCTCTCCCTTCTGTTTTTTGTTATATCTGGCTTTGCCTCTATGGTGAAATCCAATGTAAAATACTATACAAATCATCCACCATATCCTTATTTTCCATCATTAATTCCCGAGGCTCACTTTCTATAGGACTACGTTTCACCTTGTTAACTTGGATTTTAAAAAAAAATCTATCTTTGTATTTTCTAGATTTCTCTCTCTCGTATTCTTTGTCCCTGAAGACCATAAGATGTCGGAGCAGAAGTCGGCCATTCAGCCTATTGACTCTGCTCCATCATTCACTGAAATCATGGTTAATTTGACAATCCTCAACTTCACTTTCCTGCCTTTTCCCAGTAATCCTTGGTTCCCTTACCAGTAAAAAAATTTGTCTATCTCAGCCTTGAATGTACTTATCGACCCATCCTAAACCATCCTCATTGGGAAAGAGTTCTACAGATTTGCTATCCAGAAGGAAATTCCTCTTCACCCCTCTCTCAAATAGGGCGTCCTCATACTCTGAGATTGTAACCTCTGATCCTGAACATTCTCTCAAAGGGAGACGATCTTTCTGCATCTACCCTTATCAAGTCTCCTAAGAATCCTGTATGCTTTGATCATGTCTCCTGTCATTCTCCTGTATTGAATGACCGCAGATCCATGATACTGAACAGCCTAGCGAACCTTCTCTGGACCACCTCGAATGATGGTATAACTTCCTAAAGGGCCCAGTGAACTTGGATCCTAGCTTTCTTCTGAATCTTAAATGAAGACTCCCAAATCCCTCTGTTTTGTAGCTTTCTGCAATCTTTCACCATTTAAATAAGATTTAGCTACTTTACTCTTCCTACTAAAGTGCATGTCGTCTTATTTCATCTAAGTTTTTGTTCACTAACTTAAACTGTCTATATCCCTCTGCATCTTCAACACTTTGCTCACAACCTATTTGTGTCATCAGAAGCTTGGCAATAGAGCATTCACTTTCCCTTCTTAGTAATGCTTTTAGTCATTCTTATTTCTTAATATTCTGTACAATCTTCTGACCTAGAATATAATTATATTCTTTCTCATTAAGTTCACTATCTTTAATTCTTCTGTTGACCACAGATGATCATCCTCCAGTGAATGTTAAATTATGATAGCACTGTCGGAGGGTTGCCTATACCGAAGTCACTAATTAAACATATCTCGTTACATAGGCCTAGTCTATCTTGCTGTCTGGTCAGCTCCTCTCTACTTCTACATCCTGATTTCCTGAACATAGGTCATCCTTCTGTATTGCATTAATATGATAATTCATTAGCCGAGCTATTCCTCCACCTTTTCCTATTTTCTTGTCCTTCCTAATTACCCTATACCAGAATGCGATGAGAACTGTCCTATGTATTAATTTAACATTTTTTTAAGTGTTTTATGTTGTGAGTTTGGGTTTCTGGATTTTGAATTGCTAGGCATTGGCCTAGTGATATTATAAGTAGACTATTAATTTAGAGGTCCAGCTAATTTTCTGGGGAACCAGGTATGAATTATATCACAGCAAGTTGTGGAATTTGAATTCAATGAAAAGTCTAATTGAAAGTCTAATGACCATGTCACCATTGTTGAAAAGTCCATGTGATTCACTAATGTCCTTCATGGAAGGAAACTGCTGTTCTTTCTTGGCCTAATCTACACGTGACTCCAGGCTGTAAGCAATGTGGTTGACTCTGAACTGCCTTCTTAAATGGCCTTGCAATCCACTGTAACAATTGCCAGAAAGTCTCAGGAAAGGAATGAAACTGGATACATATCTGGTATTGACCTAGACACTGGGAACAGTGTGAGAATTGAGCAATGGCCTGACATATTCACACTCATGGAATCATACCTTGCAGATAACATCCCAAATTTTTTCATTGCTATCGCAGCATATGTCCTTTCTCATTGGCAGGACAGACCTAGCAGAGGTGGTCACTGAGGAGGATACAGTCATAAAGGAGTTGCCCTGGGAATCTTCGATATGGACTGTAGATCCCACAAAGTCTCATGACAACCTGTTAAACATCAGCAAGAAAACCTCCTGCAAATTACAAAGTATCTCCATCTCGGTTAATAAATCAGTACTTCTCCATGTTGAACACCATTTGGAGGAAGCACTGAGGATAGCATGGGTGGAGAATGTATGCTGGATAGGATATTTCCATGTCCAGCACCAAGAGTGACTTGGCAGCAGTACTACTGGTCGAGCTGGTGGATTCCTAACCTACAGTGCTGCAGTATTGGGCCTGCAGCAGGTGATGAGGCAACCAATAAGAAGAAACAATGTTCTTGACATCATCCTCACCAATATGACTGTCTCAGATGGATCTGTCCATGATAGTCTTAGTAAGAGTGACTACCACACAGTCCTTATAGAGACAAAATCCCCCCTTCACACTGCAAATACCTTGTGTTGTGTGGCACCATTGCATGTAAAATTGGAGACATTGAACAGACTTATTAACTCAGGATTGGGCATCCATGAGGTACCATGGCCCATAAGGAGTAGTAGAACCATACTCCAATACAACCTGCAACCTCGTGGCCTGGCACGCTGCCAGTAGCATCAAGACAGAGGATCATCCCTGGATTAGTAGAGCGTGCAGGAGCCATGTCAAGAGCAGGACTAGGAAAACCTAAGAATGTTAACCTGGCGAAGCTACAAAACAGGGCTACTTAATGTGTCAAACAGCATGAGCAGGAAATGATAGACAGAGCTAAATGAATACACAATCAACAGATCTGATCTAAGCTACGTAGTCCTGCCACATCCTGTCATGAATGATGGAGGGCAGCTAATTAACTTACTGGAGGAGAAGGACTGAGTGATCCAACTTCGGCCTCCTCCAGAAATCCCCAATGTCATAGATGCCTGTCTTCAGCTATTGCTATCAAAATATAGCTAGATGTGCTGGATGCAAAAGATATCGGCCCTGAACACTTGCATCCTATGCACAAGAAAACAGAACAAATCCAACCCAACAAATTACTATCTCATCAGTCCACTCCTATCATCAGTAAAGTGATGGAAAGTGTTTATCTGCAGTGGTATCGAGCAGCACCTGCTCAGCAATACCCAGTTTGGTTTCTGCCAAGGCCACTCAGCTCTTGACCTCGTTACAGCCTTGGTTCAAACATGGACAAAACCAATGAATTCCAAGCATGAAGTGAGAATAACTGTCCTTAATTTGACTGAGTGAGGCATCTAGGAGTCTTAGCAAAACTGGAGTCACTGAGAGTCAACAAAACTCTCTTCTGATTGGTAGAAAGGAAGATGGCTTTGGTTGTTGAAGATCAGTCACCTCATTTCCAGGGTTACTCTGCAGGAGTTCCTCAGGGCAGTGTCCTAGACCCAAACATCTTCAGCTGCTTCATTAATGACCTTGCTTCCATCATTAAGAACAGAAGTGGGAATGCTTGCTGAATGCACAATGTTGACCATTTGCAACTCCTCCGATACTGAAACAGACCATTTCCAAATGCAACAAAACCTGGACAATATCCAGAGTTGGGCTAAAAAGTAGCAATGACCATCTCCAGTATGCAACAATCTAAACTTGACATTCATTGGTATTCTTTCATTTGACCAGAAACTGGATTGAATGTATCGTATAAATACAGTGGATAGAAGAGTAGCTCAGAGGCTCAGAACCCTGCAATATGTATGAAGCCTCCTGACTCCCCAAGGCCTGGCTGCTGATCCTCTACAAATCAGAAGTGTGATGGAATAATCCATTCTAGCCTGGATGAGTGCATATCAAACATCGTTCAAGTTTAACACCATACTGAACAAAGAAGCTTGCTTGATTGTCACCACAAATATTCACTCCCTCTACCATCAACAGTCAATGGTAACTGTGTGTATCATCCTCAAGATGCAGTGCAAAAATTCACTAAGGCTTGACGGGCAGCTTCTTTGAAACTCATTGAAAACTCCATCTAGAAGGACAAGGGTAACAAATACATGGAAACACCACCACATGCAAGGTCCCCTCTAAACCACTCACCACCTCACTTGGAAACTTGTTCCTTCAGTGTCATGGGGTCAAAATCCCAGAGCTCCCTAATGGCATTGAGAGTCTATCTGCAGCACATGGACTGCAGTTATTCAAGAAGATGGCTCACCACCACCACCTCTAGGAATGAGCCAGCAATGCCAACATTCCTTGTATTTGAATTTAGTAATTAATTTGTAAGTCTTTGTATAGACAGTGTTTCTTTTGCGAACAGTTTGAGACCTTACTTTAGAATTAATCGGTTTTGTGCATTACTCGTGGCATTCTTAAAAGGTTACATTGTTTGCAACCCAGCATGGTATATAATGGGACTTCACGGTTTTTGAGGGAGCTTTGGAACTTGCTTGTTTTAAGGGAAGCACCATCAGCTGAGAAAAGAATTCAAGTTTTTTTTGATTTTGTGTGGACCAGTCCTGTGAATCGTGATGTAGAGGTGCTGGTGTTGGACCGGGATAGACAAAGTTAAAAATCTCACAACATATGGTTATAGTCAAACCGGTTTATTTAGAGCTACAAGCTTTCCGAGTGCTGCTCCTCTGTTAGGTAGCCGGTGGGGCAGGAACATAGGACACAGAATTTATACAAAAAGATCAAAGTGTTATGCAACTGATGCAATGTCTTGAATAAACCTAGATTGCTGTTAATCACTTATAATGGGGATGCAGGTTTTGGTTAATTAATATGTTAATTCCAGAACTTACTTCAAGTCACAGTCCTAAGATAACAAGTGTTTCTTAAAATAAAAGTGACATCTCAGCTCAAGCAATGCATTAAAGGTGTGAGGTTAGTGTCTGTCTGAATCCCAACCTTGAGTCAGACTAGGTGTACTTCCAAAGTAGGAATCTATAAAATCACATGGACTGAGTGCCTACAAATTGTGTGTGTGTTTTGAAAAAAATAAAAAGTATGCTCACATACAAATTCACCCCAAAGACTTGTGTGCATGCGTGTGTGTGTGTGAGGAAGAGTGTGTGTGCATGCTTGATAGTGTGATGGAGTATATGCCTGTGAGAGGGTGTGCGTATGTGTGTGAGATTGTGTACATGTGTATGTGTGATAGTGTAGTGGGGTCACCTGTAGTGTGGCATGAACCCAAGATCCTGGTTGACGTCATCCTCATGGGTATCGAACATTGCTGTCAACCTCTGCTCGGTGACTGTGTTGTTGCGTATCCCGAAGTCTGCCTTGAAGGGAAGTCACCCGAAGATCCGAGGCAGAATGCTCTTGACTGCTGAAGCATCCCCCAACTCGGAGCTAACATCCCCTGTCTGGCGAATATTGTGCAGTGTCCATTCATCCATTGTAGTGGCATCTGCTTTGTCTTGCCAATATATCATGCTTCACTGCATCCTTGCCTGCAGCATACGACATAGGCAACGTTGGCTGAGTCACATGAGTACCTGACACGCACCTAAGTGGTGAGTGTCCCCATGTGTAATGGTAGTAATCCATGTCGACACTCTGACACATCTTGCAGTAGTTGCTATGACTGGGTTGTATGGTGTTGTAGTTGATGTCCTGAAGTCTGGGCAGTTTGTTGCAAACAATGGTGTGTTTAAGGTTTGGCAGTTGTTTAAAGACAAGAATTGAAGGTGTAGGGGAGATCTTGGTGAGGTGCTCATCCTCACTGATAATGTGTTGCGGGCTGCAAAGAACATGGCGTAGTTTTTCCACTCCCAGGAAGTACTGGATGACGAAGGGTGTATCCCTGTGTCTGTCTCCTGAGGAGTCACCATGGACTACTCTTTAAAACTGGTCTCATTCTTAGGCACACTCATCTCCATCAAGGACAGGCACCTCAGTACCTCACTCTGCACACCCCATGGATAATCTCATGACGCTGCACTTCTCTAGCTCCCACTCTAAACACATTAAAACAGCCGTCCCCTATAGACAAGCCCTACGCATACACAGGATCTGTTCAGATGAGGGGCAGCACGATGGGCACCTGAAGTGCTGAAGGATACGGTGCTCAACTTATCGATCGTCAGTTCCAACATGCCATTGTGAGAAGCCATAGAGACCTCCTCAGGAGACACACACTGGATGCAACCGACATCGTCCAGTACTTCCCTGGAACAGGGAAACTATGCAGTGTTCTTCGCAGCATGTACCGAATTTTCAGTGAGGATGAGCACCTTGCCAAGATCTTCCCTATGCCTTCACTTCTTACCTTTAAACACCTACCAAACCTTAAATAGACCATTGTTCGCAGCAAATTGCCCAGCCTTCAGGACAACATAGATCACAACACTGTACAACCCTGTCTTGGCAACCACTGCAAGACGTGTCAGAGTGTCAACGTGGATACTGCTATTACATGTGGGGACACACCCCACCACTTGCATGGCAGATACTCATGTGACTCGGCTATCCTTGTCTATCTCATACTCTGCAGGCAAGGATGCTCCAAGGGTATTTTGGCGAGACCAAGCAGATGCTACAACAAGTTTGAATGAACACCGCATAACAAACATCAGACTGGGATGTTCCCTCCGAGTAGGGGAACACTTCAGCGGTCAAGGATATTTAGCCTTGGATCTTGGGTGACCATCCTCCAAGGCGAACTTCAGGATGTGCTACAACGCAGACTTGCCGAGCAGAGGCTGATAGCCAAGTTCAGTACCCATGAGGATGGCCTGGGATCCTGGGTTCATGTCACATTACAGGTGACCCCACTATACTATACACACTGACACACAAGTTTACACACGATCACACTCTCTCAGATCCTCTCTCATACACACGTGCTCTCTCTCCGACTCTCACTCGTGCATACCATCTCACAGGCACATACTCCATCACGTTCAGGTGCACACTCTATCAAGCGTGCAGTCTCACACTCTCTCTCTTCCTCATACACGCACTTGCACACACTAGTCTGTGGGGTGAATGTGCATTTGTAGATATATTCTATTTTATTCAAAAAGCGCACAATCTGTCAGCAGTCAGTCCATGTGGCGTTTAATAAATTCCTACTTTGGAAATAGAATCAGTCTGACTCAAAATTGGGATACAGACAGACACTAACCTCACATCTTGAATGTATTGTCTGAGCTAAGATGTCCCTTTTTTTTTTAAAGTAAAACCATATGGTTATCTTGGGACTGTGACTTGAATGAAGTTCTGGGATTTACATACTAATCTATTGAAACCTGCATTCTCATTCTAAGTGATGAAAGACTTAACAGCAATCTAGGTTTGTTCAGTTCATTGCATCAGTACTATGACCCCTTTGATCTTTTACTATAAATTATGTCCTATGATCCTGCCCCACTAGCTTCCTGATTAAGGAGGAACGCTCCGAAAGCTTGTACTTCTAAATAAACCTGTTGGACTATAACCTTATGTTGTGTGATTTTTAACTCAGTCCTGCGACGTCCTTGGAAATAGGGTGGCTGCGTAGAAAAGTGCTCCTGGGATGGGGAATATATATAGTAAACAAGGTTTACCCGAGTGAAGAGTTAGCGTGAGTCTCGGATCAGAAATGTTGGATTAAATCCTGAAAAGGTTATTTAAAGCTGAGTACATGTAAGCAAGTGTGTAAACCTCCAGGAAAAGAAGCTGTCTGAATTTCAAGTCTAGAAGTTGAACTCTGTGACTTTAAACATACTGAGATGTTAGGTACAAATGATGTTTTGAATATTTGGGTGTGTTTTGGGTACTATACAAAAAAATGATTTTTTTTTTTGCAATTTATCAAGGAATGTTGTGCAGTATAATGGGGTTATACTACTACAGTAGGTTTAAAAAAGTTTCATTTGTCTTATAAATACATAGTTTGGTTCGTTCTGTAGACTGGTTATCAAGGTTAGATTACATGGGTTGCAGGGAGAGAGAGCCAATTGGTTACAAAAGTGGCTTGATGGTAGAAGATAGAGGATGGTGGCAGAGGATTGTTATTTCGGACTGGAGGCCTTTGATCAAAGGTGTGCCCCTCTGATCAGTGTTTGTCATTTACATCGACGATTTGGATGAGAATTTAGGAGGTATGGTTAGTAAGTTTGCAGATGATGCCAAGATTGGTGGTACAGTGAGAATGAAGAAGGCTGTCAAAGAGTACAATGAGATCATGATCAGATGGGCTAGTGGGCTGAGAAGTGGCTGATGGAGTTTAATTTAGATGAATGTGAAATGTTGCAGTTTGGTTGGAAGAGCAAGGACAGGACTTACACAGTTAATGGTAGGGACTTTGGGTGTGCTGTTGAACAAAAGGATCTAGGGGTATAGGTTTGTTCCTTGAAAGTGGCATTGCAGGTAGACAGAGTGATGAAGTAGGTGTTTGGCCTGCCTGCCTTCATTGGTCAGTCGATTGAATATAGGCATTGGGACAACGTGATGATGCAGTTGTATAAAACATTGATGAGGCCCCTTTTAGAATACTTGTTCAATTCTTGTCACTTTGCTTTAGAAGGAATGTTCTTAAACTAAAAAGGGTACAGAAAAGATTTGCAAGGATCATGCCTGGGATTGGAAAGTTAAAGTTATAAGGAGGGACTGGGACTTTTTTCCCTGGTGCATTGGAGGCAGAGGAGTAAGAGAGGTAGAGGCAGGTATAATTGCAACACTTATAAGACATTTGGACAGGTACATGAATAGGAAAGATTTAGAAAGATATGGGCCAAATGCAGGCAAATGAGAGTTGTTCAGTTTATGATAACTGGTCAGCATGGACAAGTTGCACTGAAGGGACTGTTTCCATGCTATATGACTCTATCTTCAATTTGTTTGCTTCTTTTGTATTGTTAAAGCAAAATCTGCAGCATTGCATGCTTATGTTTCAGTGAGAGACCATTGCTTTAAACCAGAGCGGATGAAAATATGATTTGTCAAACCTCAGGCTTCTATTTGGGATGTGACTTGTCTGGTACTACCATCAGCTGAGATCATAACACTCATCCCTAACTGATCTTCAGAAGGAGGGAGTGAGCTTTTTTTAATACATAAAGACTACGAATAGATTATTTGAACCTGCTCTACCTTACTACATGATCATGGCTGATCCTCTAAACATCACATTCATCCTTTCTCTCCATTTCTTGATGTCTTTAACATCTAACAAATTGTCACACTGTTTCTTGAATATACTCAGACCCAGCCTCCACAGCCTTCTATGGTTGCCAATTCCACAGGTTGGCCTATTGCATATCTTGAAACTGAGAGACCTCTTGTGTTAGATTTTACCAACCAGGGAAAACATCTTTTATCTTGTCAGTCTAGCCCCATTAGAATTTTATACATTTCAATTTTATCCCCTTCCATTATTTTAAACTCTAGTGAGTACAAACCTGGTTGGGCAATCTCTCCTCATAGGACAGTCCTACCATCCCCATACCAGACTAGTGGGCCATTACGACAATCTCTCAATGATGTGTATATCCTTTGTTGGGTAGTGAGACCATATCGCACGCAATATTCCAAGTGCGGCCTTACCAAGACTGTAAAAACTACAATAAGATTCCTCTAATTCTGAACTCCAATCCTCTTGTAATTCTCCCTTATCTATTGCACTCATTACACCTTCCAAAAAAACTCTAGATTAGTTAAGTCTTATTTCCTTTCATCATGCTGAATGTCTAATTCTGTTAATGCTTTTAGTGTTTTCAAATGTTATCATATTTTGCAACAGGCTTTAGTGTTCTTCCCAAAAGTGATGTTGGGCTAACTGGTCTGTAATTCTCGGTGTTTTTTCTCCTATTTTTAAATAGTGGGGTTGCATTTGCTTCCAGTTAATTTGTAGGAACTGCTCCAGAGAGTATAACATTTTGGAAGACATCTACCATTGTATCCAATATTTCTTGGGCCACTTCCTTGGGGATTTGTCAGCCTCTAATCTCATTAATTTCTCATGTTTTTAAAAAACCTTTTCTTAGCCACTATAACCTGTGCAGTCAGTGAGATACATAAACTCTATCCTACAAATTTAACCTGAAAGAAAGTTCAAAATGTAATAAAAGCAAAAATGGCAGATGCTGGTATCTGAAGTAAAAACAGGAACTGATGGAGAAACTCTACAGGTCTGGCAGGCAACTGTGGAGAGAGAATTAGTTAAACGTTTTGAGTTCCCCATGACTTTTCTTCGGAATGCTTAATTTTATTAGATTAGTTAGTTATATACGTCCCTTATTCTCAAAGATATTCGAATAACACTTGATTCTTTTAATCCTTTTCTCCAATTGAAATGAAATCTGATTATCTACCACTCTCAAATTGACTATCAATTTTGAGCCTTTGTTGCCCTGTGATGAATCATCCCACATTATATTCATCTCTAAAACCTTTTGGTTCCATCCTTAACCAGTTAAATTATTCAATCTATCTAGCTTCTTAACAATTGATCAATGTTACATCAGTTGCTTTTCGGGGAGTTCATATTTTAATTATTAGCAGATGAAAAGATTTCTTCTAACATTGTAGGCTTGTTCATTTTTACTGGAATAATGAAACTAACACCATAATAGAGATAGTGAAAATGCAAACACATTTAGTCCTCAAAATAGTGCACTGCACTTTGGAATGAAGTGGAAGTTTTAGGGTTTAGAAAGAATCAAAGAGAATTGTTCCAGGACTGGGGTAGTTCAGTTACTTGGATACATTGAAGAAGCTGGGGTATGTCTGTCTTGTAGAAGAGAATTTTAAGAGAAAATTTTCTATCTGACATTGGAGTAATACACTGTCCCTTTCTTCAGTCCTACAACTCCACTGACTACAACAAATTTGTCCATTTTATCCAGTTATCAACAGTTGTATCTAATTTAGAACTACAGGTCATATAAATTTCCATCAAGTATGTTTCTTTAATATGCCAGCATTTCCCTGCAGCTGTTTCAGACATATATATCAAAATATTTAAGAATCAGTAACAATTGGAGGGTTTTATTTTTCACTGTAGAGTGTTCTTTCGATGGCGATTTAGCTTGTTAAGAAGGTATTTGACTGGCTTCTCGATGTTCATCTCATTTTTTTTTGTAACGACTGCACCTACCAAATTGCTAACATTGGTTGCTACTAAGAAGGGTTTTGTGACATTGAGCAGCCAACACTGGTTCATTGATCATTCTTTTCTGCCTCTCAGCTGCTTGACATTGCCCCGATCACACTGCCTTGACTTTGTTTTGTAGTAAATCTGTTGGTGGAGCCATTCCACTGCTGAGGTTTGGTACGGATTTCCAGGAGAAATCTCTCATCCCCAAAAATCTCAATTTCTTTGTTAGTTTTAGGTGCAGGGAACTTCACTAGAGCTTGTTCTTTGGCAGCACTTGCCTTTGCCCTGCTATATACCCTAGCTAGGTTAACCATAGGTTTGCAGACTCACTTTTGCCAAGGTCTATCACTAATCAGCTGATTATAATCTTCTAAATAGAGCTTCTGATTATTCCAAGTGACACTACATACCAGTAAGTATCAAGATAAACTGCACAATTTAGAACAAAGGCCACTTGGTTCATCGATTTTTTGGAAAGCGGCTTGGGTAATTTATTTTAGCCAAATGACATACCTTTGCATTGGAGATGTCCAATCAGTGTGAGACATTCTTCAGCTTGGAGCATTGTGAACTTTGCAGTATCCTTTTAAGAAGTCTATTTTTAGAAATTTGGCAGTGGCAACTCTGAAGAGAATCTTGCAGGTGACGAATTAAATAGAAGTTACTTATGTTACTGCACTGATCTTTCTGCAGATAAACTGTTCACAGTATTCCACCTGTGGTGTAACTAGTACCTTGTATATTTTCAGCAAGCATACACCATTTTTATTTTCCATTGCCCATTGAAATAAAGACCAACATTCCATTTGCATCTGTATTATCTGCTGAATTTTATATGCTAGATTTTGTGATTTACGCACAATGTGCTGTAGCTTTCTGCTTTCTCCATTAAAATGATATTCAGTTCCTCTATTCCAGCTGTCAAAGTGCATAATGTCATATTTCCCCAAATTATATTCTATCTGCTAACTTAAACTACTTCTATCCGCAGACTGTGTCATCCTCAGCACTTCCCTTCCCACATATTTTTGTCATCCGCAAACTTGCTGATAGTACAATCACTTCCCTCATCTAAGTCATTAATACATCTTGTAATTAATTCTGTCCCTAGCACTGACCCATGGCATTCCAGTAGTTATAGGTTGCCATCCTGACTATACCCCTATAATCCCAACTCTGTCTTCTCTTGGTTAGCCTGTCCTCGACCATGCTAAGATATTACCTCAAAAACCTTGCCCTCATTTCTTATTAAGTAGAGTATTAAATATTAAGTAGTTATAATCTTATCAAATGCCTTCTGAAAGTCCAGAAATATTATTGGATGAAGAAACTCCCTGCATTCTAGCTAAGTTTAGTGATGATGAAAATAAAGATAGGAAAACAACATATAAGACGACGACGACAAAAGCTTGGGTCTAGATTAGATTACATTACATTACAGTGTGGAAACAGGCCCTTCGGCCCAACAAGTCCACACCGACCCGCCGAAGCGCAACCCACCCATACCCCTACATTTACCCTTTACCTAACACTACGGGCAATTTAGCATGGCCAATTCACCTGACCTGCACATCTTTGGATTGTGGGAGGAAACCGGAGCACCCGGAGGAAACCCACGCAGACACGGGGAGAACATGCAAACTCCACACAGTCAGTCGCCTGAGGCGGGAATTGAACCCGGGTCTCTGGCGCTGTGAGGCAGCAGTGCTAACCACTGTGCCACCGTGCCGCCTATTGTCAATCCATTGTGTTAAGGGCAAGTATTTCTTGCAGACAGCTATTTCGTTGTTAAGATGTCAATGTTGTCTATTGTTATGATCCTAGTTGATGCTAATACTGAACAAGTCAGATCCCAAACTGAGATATGGTCTGATAGATTTTCTTTTTTTAATTTTTGCAGGTGCTTAATATTGTGCTTAACACATCAGGATAAAGTTTCAGCTTTTTTCCCCCAACACCACCCACCAATCCAGAATCTCAATTAGATAAATGTTACTGTCATCTCCGTTTATATTAAAAATTTTCTTGAACTGTGGTGAAAATGTTATGATTCCTTTCTAAGTCAGCTTGCATGAACTTCTGTCAATTCTAATGGTCAAAATTGTTTGGGTGCTTCCATTTTGAAGTTTTCTATTCACCCTTTACTGGCTTGAAAAAAAATCCATAGACTTGAAACCAATATTGAGGTGACCAATTAACCGGAACTGACTTGATTTTCCTGGTAGGAGAAACTGTTCTACTTTGAACTGAACTCTGTGTTCTTTGAAACTAAACCTCAGAACATTCTGTTTTGAAGTTAAATCTAAGTTAAATTCCTTAATGTATTTATTCTGCCTATTATAAACTCAAGAGTATTAACGTTTTATAGCTTACATTGCAGAGTTTTCCCAGCCACCTAGTTTTTGGAACTGATATATTTAGGCCACTGTTCCAAATTGGCTTTCTGGCCTTCTAAACAAAACCTTCGCAGCACTGACCCATATTCATCTGCCTCCAATTTGAAATCAAAGTACAAATGTAAATTTTTCACTTTTCATCTCAAGATGACTTCCAAAACCCCAGCTTTATTGGCTTTTCTACAATGTTGGTTTGAGCAGATCCCCTCTCTCCATTTCTCTTGGTGGTTACTAATGTTGATTGGAGGGTTTTAACACCACTTTTGATTATACCTAGCTGTTTTGGTCCAATTTGAGGCATTTGCTTGTGTGCAGCTGAAATTAATGGAATAGATACTCCTGACTTTGAAACTGTCTTTAAATCATTTCCATTGATCCGTGTGTGAATTGGCTCCTTGGAGTAGCTCTAAGGGGAGAACCTATTTGAACGGTCTTGAGTCAGGGATTCTGCCAACAAATCCATCCATCCCAGCTGAGATTATCTTGCAAGTTTGTGTCTGTAAGGGTGTTTTTGTTCTTTCAATCCCCCCTGTTTGGTAACTAAGATCCTTCTAAGACAGCGTTGATATTGTTCCAGTGGTATTAGTAACTTATTCAAGCCTTGATGCTATGAGGAAGAATGGGGAGAGCCACTGCCAGTAAGTTTAGTGTCATGTCTGATTACGATTCTTGGAAACTTGAATAGGTACTTTACCATAGACTGCGCTAACACTTTGAACCATACAGCAATTAGCTGGAACATGAAGGCAAGCTCCAAAACTTCTGCTGACAATTAAATGGTCACAAACCACTGCAAGCTAAATTTGGAATATACAATAACTTCCAATAATGTTCCATTAATGAAAATTTTAAATATACTGATAATGCATGTACAAGAACAGCTCACTTGCTGAATCTTACAGTACAGTAACAGTATTCTGTATGAAGTTTTTGAATCTTTATGATTGCATTCCTTCCTGTTAGAAAGTTTCCAAATTATAGTTTCCGGTTCTATTTGTATTTTGAAGGGAAGGAGGGTGTAATTGAGCTCAGTATTATTGATATGTTTTCTATTGGCTACAAGAAATGTTGTCTTTGAGGTTTGCTTTGTGACTAATTCCAGAATGAGACCGAAGTACAGATTGTGATGAGATTAGTAGTAGGAAGAGATGGTCATATCATGTTAATTCAATGGTGATGTGAAGCACAAATCATGAAATTACTAATTTTGTTGTTTGCTCAAATTTTTTTTTTTGTTTTTATTTGTACAACAGCGCAAAAAGTCTGCAGTAACTTATTTGAACAGCCCTGTGCAACCTGGGACAAGGAGAAGAGGTAAAAAGTCATAAATAACCTCTGATTAAAAAAAAATTGAAGGTTCAATTATTGACTTCAGTCAGTTTATTCTAATTTCTATTAGCAGTAATAGGCGATGGAAAATATAGCTGTTGGTTGGTGTTGAGAAATTAAACTGGTTTTTATGTTTCATAATAGACCAAACATGAATCAGCTTAACAATCTGTCAAATTTTATGTTTCATCAGACCTCAAAATATTTCAAACAAATTTTATTGAAAAACACTTTTTCGAATATGTTTTCCTGTTTGTCCACTAAAGAGTTGTTATAGCCACTGTCTATCTTGGCCCTGCAATCAGCACCAGCATTTGCTCTACTTTCGATGGTGATGTTTATTTTGTATATTAATTTAAAGAATATCATCATGTTATTTAAAAGTGCGCACGTTAATGGGCTAGCATGGCATGATGTGAGCTTGTGTTCACTGTTTACCACTTTGTGAAATCTCAAGTACAATGCATCATGTAAAAGGCCACCTTGTGCATTATTAGTTTCAGCTTCTGTGTCATCTTCTTTCAAGATTTTGACGACAGTTTCTAAAAAATGAATTTCCCTCCATATGACTCAATCTCCTTCCTTATAGATTAATATACCAACTTATGGTTAATTAAACAATAATGTAAACACTAAGTATATAATTATTACAAAGTACTTGCAACAACAAATTCCATGATGGGTAGAGATTCATTTATAAGAGCGAATGCAATTTGACTGCAACTTATCCCTGAGATTTCTAGGTATAAAATACTCAGTTTGTTCATGATTATGTATGATCCAAAAGGGAACTTGGATTTGATCAGAATTTAGAAGAATTTGAGCCCTCTTCCAAATATTCCACTTCTAATGCCACAGGTCACAATTTTAATATATTTAATACCTTAATACCACTCTACATCAGTCATTTCCTTCTCCTCTCCAAGACCACTGCACTTCTCCTGGGCCATAAACACTTCGTTACACCTCTGTGCTTCTCTACCTCACGCCCCTCCTCTAAGATGCTCCTTAAAGTTGACCTCCTTGACTCTGCTTTTGGTCATCTGTCTCAATATTCCCTTATGTGATTGGGTGTTGCATGTGGATTGGTAAGAGGCTTGGGATATTTTAGAATGATATTAGCATAATATTTTTCATGATTGCATCATTTGAACATAGGACTCAACCATCTTGATCAGATGGGCCAATGGGCAGAGGAGTGGCAGATGGAGTATAATTTAGACAATAGACAATAGGTGCAGGAGTAGGCCATTCTGCTCTTCGAGCCTGCACCACCATTCAATATGATCATGGCTGATCATCCGTAATCACAATTCTGTTCCTTCCTTATCTCCATAACCCTTGATTCCACAATCCTTGAGAGCTCTATCCAACTCTTTCTTAAATGAATCCAGCGACTGGGCCTCCACTGCCCTCTGGGGCAGAGCATTCCACACAGCCACCACTCTCTGGGTGAAGAAGTTTCTCCTCATCTCTGTCCTAAATGGTCTACCCCGTATTTTTAAGCTGTGTCCTCTATTTAGATAAATGTGAGGTGCTGCATTTTGGAAAGGCAATTCTTAGCAGGACTTGTACATTTAATGGTAAGGTCCTGGATAATGTTTCTGAACAAAGAGACCTTAGAGTACAGTTTCATAGTTGCTTGAAAGTAGAGGCTCGGGTAGATAAGATAGTGAAGAAGGAATTTAGAATGCTTTCCCTCATTGGTCAGAGCACTGCGTGTAGGAGTTGGGAGGTCATGTTGTGGCTGTACAGGGCATTGGCTAGGCCACATTTGGAATATTGTGTGTAATTCTGGTCTCCCTCCTATCGGAAGGATGTTGTGAAACCTGAAAGGGTTCAGAAAAGATTTACAAGGATGTTGCCAAGGTTGGATGGTTTGAGCTATAGGGAGAGGCTGAATAGGCTGGGGCTGTTTTCCTTGGAGCATCGGAGGCTGAAGGGTAACCTTATAGAGGTTTATAAAATCATGAGGGGCATGGATAAGATAAATAGACAAGGTCATTTCCTTGGGGTCGGGGAGTCCAGCACTAGAGGGCATAAGTTTAGAGTGAGAGGGAAAGATTTAAAAGGGACCTAAGGGGCAACTTTTTTCACAAAAAGGGTAGTGCATGTATGGAATGAGCTGCCAGAGGAAATGGGACAGGTACAATTACAACATTTAAAAGGCATCTGCATGCATATAGGAAGGGTTTAGAAGAATATGGGTCAATTGCTGGCAAATGGGACAAGATTAATTTAGGATATCTGGTCAGTGTGGACAATTTGGACAGAAGGTCTGTTTCCATGCTGTACATCTCTATGACCCTATTTCTTGAATATCACAATCACAGTGAGATCAAGAAAATTAACCATTTCGATCAAAATGAATCAGTTCAGCAGGCACACCCACCACCACCACACACTCATTCCGTGTTTTTCGAAAAAAAAAGGAAAAATCAAAAGGCGTACTTATTCCTTTGGCCCCTTATGAATGCAAGACATTGAATATGAAGTATGTCTGCTCTGCCTTTAGTTAAATTTTTGGTCTGATCTTCAACTTCAACTCCACTTACCTATCTTACCTGAATATCACTTGAATTTGTTAATGTGGTACCCAGTGAGTAATACCCCATCAATCTGAAAATTGCCTATTTTTTTGCTACTGTCTCTTCTCTTGTTCAACCAGTTCTACATCCATGTGGCTATATTTCCCCAACTCCATAAATATTTATCTTATCCATTTTGTGTGGCAGCTTATAAAATCTCTTGAAAATCCAACTATTCCACATCTAGTAGATCCTCTTTAACTACCATGATAGATACTATCTCAAAAAAACTATAGATATTTCTACACCATTTCCCATTCATAAAACCAAATTTGCGCCAAAGTGTTTTCTTGCAACTTAGTTAAAAATGGATTTTGACATTTTCTTGATTTTTTTTTTGACTAACTGGCCTGTTGCATTTATTGTTTCCCTAATTTGTTTACTAGTGTTATTAAAATTACTACCTTCCAATCCATTGTGCAAATTCCAAAATCTATGGAATTTAGGAAGATTGCAAACAGTGCATCCATCATTTCTGCAGCTATCTCTTTTGCAAACCTGGAATATATGCCATCAGTCTAGAGGATTAGTTAGCTTTTGATTCCATTAATTTTTCCACAATTTTTCTTTACTGGTAATTATTGTGTTCCTCACTTTCATTCTATTTCTGGTATGCGTTTTGTCTTTTGCGCTGGAGACAGGCATTGGAAACTTGTTTAGCATCATTCCATATTCACATACTGTGCTACTTGGGCAATAGTATGAATTTTCTTTTAATTAAATGGTATCCTTATCCTTTTTAATTAGTCACAGAGGTATCACTATTTTCTTGGAGTTTCCAGTCTAAATTTCAGCAATCATGAAGAATTATGGCATGTTTCTTTAAATGTTTGCCATTACTTATTTACTGACAAAGTTTTTTCATCTAATTTCATAAGTTATCTTGGCCAACTCGTCCTTTTTAACATAATAATTAGAGCTATTTGAGTTTAATACTCTAGCTTTAGCCTGTATCTGTCATTCTGGAATGAGATGTGATTGTAACCTGCTGTTTTCACTGTTCCCTGAAAGGATTTTGTATTATGAGATTACATCTTTTCTTCAATAGGGATATTTATATTAGCATTTTCCCTAACTGATTCCAAGGCACATCATTATAAAAAAAATTTTGAATGCATTCCCATGCATTCCTTTTGATAATTTGATTTATCAAGTCAGTGTGAAATTCATGTGAAGTGGAGTCACGCAGTTGTTAAAGCTGTAATTTTTAGATATGCTACTATGTACTTGAAATGTTAGTGCTTGTTTTAATATTGAGTTTTTGCCATTGAGAATGGATATTCTTAATATATGATTTGACTTCCTTTCATCACTGGCCTATACTCTTTGAACTGAGAATCCTGCTGTCATTCAAGATGGGAATCTTGGAACAAGAGTAACATTTATATACCCACACAAAATTAATAATTTTTTACAAACCTACCCCACAAGGAAATATAAATGGATAAAGCATAATAGTAATGCTTGTTTTGAGAACACAAGGAGTAGAACAGGAAGAGACTGTTCAAGCCTATTCCATCATTAAACAAGATAGGGGATCCAATAGCCTAGTGGTATTATACAGAAACTCAGCTAATATTCTGGAGTCCCAAGTTCAAATCCTACCGTGGGCGATAATGGAATCTGAATTCAGTTTTTTTAAAAACTGGAATTAAGAACTAATTGCTGATTGTCAGAAAACCCATCGGGCTCACAGGAAAGGAAATCTGCTATCTTCACCTGGTCTGGCCTACATGTGAATCCAGATCTACAGCAATGCAATTGACTCTCAGGTGTCCTCTGAAAAAGCCTAGCAAGCCACGCAGTTCCAGGGCAGCTAGGGACAGGCAATAAATGCTGGTCAGCCAGCAATGCACATGTTCTGCAAATGAATTAAAAATTAAAGTTATTGCCTGCGCTTGTTTTTGCATCAATAAGGTCAGCCTCTATCCCTAACTCATAAGAATAAAAATTCCACGATGGTTTTAATTGAACTTTTCAAATTTAATTCTACAAAGTTTTATTTTCTACCTTTTATTTTCCTTACCAGTGCCTCAATCCCACCACCTCCCTCCCCACCTTTCCGTTGCTTAGATTGTAACCTGTCAATCAAAAAAGAAATGTGTTTTCCAATGGCATTCAAACTCATTATGTTTATTGATACTTAGTTGACAGGTTACCATAAGGCAAAGTACGTTATTTTCATTTCTCCTTTGTCTGACATTTGTGTTGGCTATAGAAGTAGAACGAAGGACTAATATATCTACTCATTCTACAGTGAAGGGCTGATAGTGGATGCAGTTGTCTTCATTGAAGTATTCTCTTCCATTTAGTTTTATACCCCCTCCCTCTCCCTCTCCCCTTACCAATTAGGCAGTGATGTAGATGAGAATATAGAATGTAAATATTACTGATGCCCTTATGATTTAGTGCAAAAGATCAATTGCATTCAAATGTCCCCATTCTTTGCCTTGCTGAATAGTCTATCTTCAACTCTAAAGTATAACTGCATCTTTCAATCCTAGCAGTTTAACTTCCCATGACCATTATTTATTCTATAAAAGTGATCATCAATAGGGTTTTGTTTTTGTTGTTGCTGACTTGGTGTTCCCTCTGCGTGAAATTTATTGTAGTAACTTAGAACTGTTAATTTTCATCAGTATGAGATGCAGTGTAGACTGCACTTCTAAAAAGATTTTTATGCATGAGAGATTTGGGCTTCTGAAATAAATGCTGGTAGAAGTGATTGGGGATTATTTTAGTCAAAATCCTCTGAAATATGAAATGAAGGTACATCAATTCTAATGGTCTCAATAAAGTAACCTTTTTTGTGGAGTAATTTAGAAAATATAGCATATACATCAATCTTCTTACACTATGAACATTCAACCTCCACTTTGCTTAAGACAGCTAGCAGATCCTTTAAAAGTCTTTTGGGATTATAAAATGCATCAGTGTGCTTCACACTGCTTTTGGATTGGAGTCTCAGTTCTTTCAGAGCTGAGCCAAATAGATCCTGGTTATGTAGTAATTTTTATTACTCTATGAAGTGCTTTTTTCTTTGATTTAAAATGGCCCCAGAAGAATAATTGCTGCTATTCTGACATTTGGGAATTCTTTTAGATCATCACAAATGCCAGGCTCTTTTGCAAAGCAACCTTCAAGTTCTGTGAAATTTGCCGTGAGAGTATTGTTTTTCAATTTCTTGCACCAATCTTGAAGGCCTGGCCAGGAAGTGTTTATAATTCTGGTCTTGAAAGAAGTAAACAGTATATTACTGATGGACTTTGCAAAAGAATGCTTCGCTCACGCTAGCTTAAGAAGTGGCATATGCTTCACTGGGCTCTGTATTGGATGTTAACAAATATTTTGCACATTTGAGTAATGAAATCTGTGGATATAATTTTCCTGGATATAATCTTGGATTTTATATTTGTCATGGGTGTTTAGAATGCTTCAATGAAAAAAAACTTTTAATATTTAGTATCTCATGCTATTTTAATTGGCAAATGTAACTATTTTCTGAAATATAAGTTGTCTGTTAAAATTGGGATTTGAACAACTATTCCTGTTTACCAAACAACTGCTTGGGAATTTGATTTAAAATGGCCTCACTATAATATCTTTGAAACAATTTTGCTATGTGTTAAATTGAGATAAGTCATTCAGGGGGTTGATTTGTTATAGTTTGTTTATTGATTGCTAGATAGTTAATCCGCAAATAGTAGCTTCGGAAATTTGAGCTGTGAAATTATTAATTATTATAATTCACCATGTAATACAATGACCAGTATTATTGTTTATAATCTTGATTAGATGTATCTTTTCTGTATATTAAATCAAGTTGCATTTGTCCAACAAATTAGTGCTGACAAATTTTCTGTCATTCTTCCCTTTTTAATTACATGCCAATTATGTACTTTTGCTTGTTCCTTGTTTTGATTAACTTACAACTGTTTATTAATGCTCCTCCTCCTCTTTCCTCAATGGCAGCCAATGAGGATCAGTGGTTAAAGGTATGTGTGTATATATTTTGTGTTTTTTTTCTTGTATGTAGGTCGCCCTCCTAAGTACACTAGTGTGCTGGGTATAGGGACTCTGGCACCTTCCTCCCCTCCAAGTCATCCTGCCTCCCCAGATTTCGAAAAAACAGAAAGTTTGCTCAGTTTTGGTGTTCCAGCACAGTCTGCATCCAGCCCCAGCTCTTTAGATGTAAGTTGCCAAATTTCATAAGGTTAATAAGTCAGCAAATTTTGAGGTATTAATTATGCAGGCTTATTTATGTACCTTATCTTGGATAATGAGTCATAAAAGAAGCAATATCATAGTAATTTAAACTACATTGTGAGCTTTTTTCCTTCTACTTTCTTCACTTGCTTGCTGCACATTACTGTATGTCTACATAGTTTCTGAGCAAAGAAGGCATCTGTATAACGCATCACACACTGCTCTATAACAATAAGTTTAAAATTTAAGTCTTTATTTCTGTATTGAAAATTGGATTACTCCTCTGCGAACTGTCAAGATAAGCTGTTCTATATTATTTGAGAGCATTGAGAGAATTATCTGGACCTTGAAATTTGTTTTATAATTGCATATTATTACATGCTCACTCGATCTGAGCCCCAGATTCTCAATGTCCCTCAAAATGTAATGCATGATTCTTCTATTAAATGTAATTCAGTACGCTTCCTTGAAACTTAATAGGACGCACTGCAGTTCAGCGACAGTGTGGATGTGTCACTGCATTGATCTTTATGATTGACAATTTTATTGCCCTGCTAATTTACTCAATAATCATAGAGTCAGAGTTATACATCATAGAAGCAGACCCTTCATTCCAGCTTGTCCATGCCAACTAGATATAGTCCCATTTGTCAGCATTTGGCCCATAGCCTTCTAAATCCTTCCTATTCATCTACTAATCCAGATGTCTTTTAAAAATGTAATTTTACCTGCCTCTCCCACTTCCTCTAGCAACTCGTTCCATGCATGAAAATGTTGCCCCTCAGGTCCATTTTAAGTCTTTCCCCTCTCACCTTAAACCTATCATTTTGGACTCCCTGGCAAAAGACTTGCCCTTCATGATTTTATAAACCTCTATCAAGTCACCCCTCAGCCTCTGATTCTCCAGGGAAAAAATCCCCAGTCCATTCAACCTCTCCCTATAGCTCAAAGACTCCAGTCCGGCAACATCCTTGTAAATCTTTTCTGAACCCTTTCAAGTTTAACAACATCTTTCCCATAGTAGGGAGACCAGAATTGTACGCAGAATTCGAAAAGTGGCCTAACAATTGTCTTTAGCAGCCACAACATGACAGGCAAATGTGGCAAAATAATGCAAAAGAAATTGTGTGGCTCAGTTTGATGTTTAGTTCTTTCTTTCCCTCACTTCCATATACAACCAGATAGCAAGAGAGAGCAAAATACTGTGGATGCTGGAAATCTAAAATAAAAAGCAGAAAATGCTGGAGAAACTCAGCAGGTCTGTTAGCATCTATGGAAAGAGAAACAAAACAAAACAAACACTGAATTCTTCAGCATTTTGTTTTTATTTCAGGCATCAAGTGACTTGCATGACATTGTTTTCCTGTACTTTGCTATAGCTGAACAAATGATGACTTGAGGACGATGCTTCCTCCTTTTCACCTGTAGTCAGCAGATAGTGTAGTTTGGATCAGATTACTCTGTGGTCACTATTGATTGTTATTATTTGCTTGAAAGTGTTAACAGAAGGGTGGTGCACTCTATTGGATTATCATCAAATATGTAGGAATGAATATGTCAAAGTAGATTACAGCAAAATATTACATACAGAGTCACTTATTAATGAGCAGACCTATGGAGCTGTGGATTGGCAAGTCTCTTGCTCCAGGTGAACATCATCCTCTGGTCTTGAGAGCTTGCAAAAGAGGTAGTAGATGCATAAGGTAGTTGGTATTAATTTTGCAAAATGCCCTAGATTCAGGAAAGGTTCCGTCATGTGGAAGTAGCAAGTTAACTCTCTCAGTTCAAGAAGAGGTTGAGGTACAAAAGAGGAGGCTTTTGTCCACTTAACTTGACATCTGTCATGGGAAGCTATAAGAATCGGTCATTAAAGAGATTATATTTGAGCCGTTTGACTCGAGCAAATCAGGAAATGTCAGCATGGTTTTATCAAAGGGCAATCATGTTTAATCATTTCTTTGGAATTCTTTGAAGGAATAATATGTTCTGCGTATCAAGCAGAGACTGTGGCTGTAATATACTTGGATTACCAGAAGGAATTTGTTCAGCTGCCACATCAAAGGTTGTTGCAGAACCTAAAGCCTCATGGTGTAGGGAGTAGCATATTAAGATGGATAGATAATTGGCTTGATGGCTGAATTACCTTCACATGACAAATGAATTATTGGGGCCTCCACTTTTTATGATCAAATCAATGATTTAGGTTAGGGGAATAAAGTCATGGTAGCTAACTTCACAGTCAGCACATAAATAGTAAAGTATGCTCTGAAGTAGACAACTTCCAGATAAATATAGTTTGAGAGTAGGCAAAAGTCTGACAAATGGAGTATAATGTGGGAGGATGTGAAATTGTTTACTTAACAGGGCAAATGAAAGTATTCAGATGGAGGACAACTGCAGAATTCTAAGGTGCACAAGAATTTGGGTGTTTTGGTATGAGTCAGAAAAAGCTGTTATTCAGTTATATCACATAATCAAGAAGGTAATGAGATGCTACTTTTTGAGAGAAATTGAATATAAAAGCATCTGAGTATAACTTAAGTGAAGAATGACTGCAGAATTTCAAGATGGAGAGGGATTTCAGTTTTTGGTGCATGAGTCACAAAATGTTAGGATGCAAGTACATCATCTAATCAAGAAGACTAATGGGGTGTTGTTCTTTATTACAAGAGGAGTTGAATATTGAAGTGTCGTTTCTTAGCTTTTGTTGTACAGGCTATCTCTGATGTTATGTGAAGTTTTGATTCCTCACAGCATATAAATGTATTGCAGTTGTTTCAAAGGAAATTTTACTCGGTAGCTGGAATGATTGGGATGCCTAGTTGGACAGAGTCAAATCAAGCTGGAAGTAGCACAGTGGGTCATGTAGCATCAGATGAATAGGGGACTCGAAGTTTCAGGTCTGGTCCTTCCTGATGAAAGGTCCTGACTTGAAATGTCGACTCCCCTGCTCCTCTGATGCTGTACCTTTTCCAGCTCCACACTTTATCGACTCTTACTTTCCAGAATCTGCAATCCTCACTATCTCAGTGCCACTTTGGAAAGGTTGAACTTATTTCTACTGCAGTTTAGAAGGGAGCAGGGTGGCTTGATTGAAATGTATGAAGTCCTGTGTGATTTTGAAAAAACGGACGTGGAACATCTGTTTCATCTAGAGAATTGGTCCAGAATTAGGGGAACTGTTTAAACATTAAGGGTCACCTTTATAAAGGAGTACCTGACTGTTGAAGATCCAAAATTTATCAAGACAATTGGTGAAATTTAAATTCAATTAATAAATCTGAATATGATGATCATCAGTGACAACCATGAAACTATCATCAATTGCCTTAAAACATATCTTAGTCACTAGTGTCCTGCAGGTCTGGAAACCTGTCCTTACTAGATTTGGCCTAAATCTGACTCCTGGCTGACTGCAGTGTGATTAGCTCTTACCTGTCCTCTGAAATGGCAGAACACAATATTCAGTTCAAGGATGAGTAAATTAGGGATGGGTAACAGAAATTAGCCTTGCCAGTGAAAGCCACACCCAATGAAAAAAATAAAGGAAAGCTCTATATGACTTCAGTTAGGCCATGTTTGGAGTATGGTATACAGTCTAGTCCCCACATTATAGGAAGGATGTTGAGACTTTGGAGAGGGTGCACAAGAGTTTACCAGAATGTTGCCTGGATTAATGTATTGGCTGTAATGAGAAGTTGGACAAACTTGGAGGTTTTTTTCATGAGTGTTGGAGGCTGAGGGGCGACTGGTTAGAAATATATAAAATTGTGATAGGCATGGATAGGGTGGAGAGTGCGTGTGTTTCTCCCTGGATAGAAATGACAAGTACTAGGGTGCATAGGTTTAAGGTGAAAGGGGGAAAATGTAAAGAAGATGTGCGAGGCAAGTTTATTTTACAGTGGATACTAGGTGCCGGGGAAGTGGTAGAAGCAGAAGTGATAATTGTGTTTAAAAGGCATTTATACAGACATGAACAGGGAGAGAATGGAGGGGGACGGACATATGCAGGCAGATAGGGTTACTTTAGAACATCATCATGGTCAATGCAGACAGAGTGGGCCAAAGGACCTATTGAAGTATATTGTGTGTCTTGTGCATGGGGTCTATTCAACCAACTCAGCAATATTTACGGTGCCATGGCCATAGTTTGTCTCCATTGCCCTCTGTTTTATCTCTGGGCAGATTTTTGATATTGGCACCTTTAACTGCCCTTTTATTGGGCATAGGGCAGGAAGAACCCATGTTCACGCCAACCACCACCTGACCTAATCCCAAGGCTATCCTCAACTATAACTTGTAAACTGCTGCTGGGACCTGTCTTAGACTGCAAGATACCAAAAACATGGTACAAAGTTCAGATGCAGACTTGTGTTTGGAAATTTGCAAAATGGCATTTTGCTAGCTCTTGACAAAAATCCAGCTCAAGGAATCTTGAGTGATATAGATGGATTAAGTGATTGGGAAGAAATTTAGCTAAAGGAGTGTAATAGGGGAAAATGTGAGGTTAACAACTTTGATAGGAAGAACACGAAAGCAAAATATTACTTAAGTGGGGAAAGATAGAGTGCTCCAGTACAGAAGAATCTAGTTCTCCTTATACATGAACATGATACAGCAACTAATTAGGAAGTCACTATGCTGGACTTATTGCAAGGTGTAGGAGTGTGAAAATAGGTTGTTGTGTTACTATTATCCAGGTCGTTGATTATACCACACTTGGACTGCTGCATTAAACTTTCTTATTTAAGGAGGGATATGCTTGAATTGGAGGCAGTCCAGAGAAGGTCGCTTTATTGATTCCTGTCTTGTAAGTTGTCTTGTTTGGCAAGATTGAGCAATTTGAGCTTATTGTCTTTGGACTTTAGAAAAATAAGAGGTGATCTGAGGAGCCTTAATGGGTATGTGTTCAGAGGATGTTTCTCCTCATGGAAGAATCTATAACTGGAGGCACAATTTCAAAATAAAGGGTCTCCCATTTAAGACTGAGAAGAGGACCTACTTTCTCAGTGGGCCATTTGTGTACAGAATTCTGTTCCTCAGTGACCAGTGGAGGCTGGATCATTGGGCATGAAAGGTTTTTGATCTACAAGGAAATTGAGAGTTATGAAGAACAGACAAGAAATGAAATTGAGGCCACAATCTGATTAGCTGTGATCTTACTGAACGACGGGGCAGGTTATAGAGCCATAAAGCCCTACAGCACGTAGACAGGTCCTTTGGCCCAAACTGGTCCATGCCAATCAAAATGTATATCCACATTAACTCCACTTCCCTGCACTTGGTCCATATCTTTCTAATCCTTTCCTGTCAATGTATTTGTCCAAATGCCTTTTAAATGTTGTTAGTGTACTCGTCTCAACCACTTGAACTAGCAGCTCATTCTATATGCGTACCACCCTTTGTGTAAAAAGAAAGTTGCCCCTCAGGTTCCCTTTTATTTTCTTTCCTCTAACCTTAAACTGATGCCCTATAGTTTTTGATTCCCCAACCTTGGGAAAAAGACTGAGTGCATTCACCCTTTCCAAACCATTCATTATCATCTATACCTCTATAAGGTCCACCCCCGTTCTCCTATGCTCTAAAGAAAAACGTCCTAGCTTGTCCAACCTCTCCCTATAACTCAGACCGTTGAGTCCTGGCAATATCCTTGTAAATTTCTTCTGAACTCTTTCCAGTTTAATAATATCCTTCCTATAGCAAGGTGACCAAAACTAAACACAATACTTCAAGTGCAGCTTCACGAAGGTTCAAGGCACAAATGTTCTACTTTTTTAAAATATTCATATGTAATGCAGACAAGAATTGATACCATTAGCAAATGTTACTTTTAAATCTATGATTGATGGCATTTTATTGTCCAAAGGAATTAAGGGACATTGGGCAAAGGTACAAATATGGAGTTGGGCATCAAATCAGTCATGATCCCATTGCATTGTGGAACAGGCTCAATGAGTTAAGTAGCTTACTCCCACTCCTATCTTCTAAGAGGGTCTGGTGAAATGATAGACGATTGGTTATATCTGGAAAATCACTCAGTTATTGAGAGTTTGTCAAGTGGGGCATGGCGTAAACTTGGAATGCATTGCTGATGTATGCAGTCTGAATTTAATTTATTAAGGTATACTTCATGAGTATTTTCCCACTCATCATGTGTTTTGAAAGTTTGAAAAAGTAAAAGCACTGATATTTGTAGTGATTTGATTTGTAAAAAAGGGCACCTTCTCTTTCACTCTGACACCTGTTAAAAAAAAAATTATTCCTATTGTGCATTCTTTTTGCTATTCTATCTTGAACAATGTATCTTGAATACTTTGTAAATACTTGATGTAATGTATAGGCTGGTAGAGCTAAAAACAGTTTGTTCACTATATGATTGAATGCTAAGATGGAAGAACTACCATAAAAGAGGAATGAACATTTCTTGTCCCTGACTTTGTAATTCACTGTTTTTACTGATGTTCAATGTGAAATGTAGATAGATGCAGATATTGTAAATACTTACATTAAGTACAATTCCTGCAGCTGAGAAATAACGTTGAATTCTGTGATGACATTGATTATGTAATGTATTGAATATTGTGTTGATATCTAGAACTACATTGAAAAAGAAAAATTTAGTTGTTGAAAAGTTTCAGATTTGATTTTGAGGGACTGATATATTGCACATTTAATGTGTTCCAACTTTCAGAAATGGATTCATTTATATATGTTTGAAACTTTGTTCTGGAAGTAACAAAAACAGTCGTTAATTTTGCAGGCAGCATTTTAAAAACACTCTTTTGCAGTTACAACTTGAATATTAATTGATGGTCGCCTCTCTCCTAGTCTTTTTTTTAAAAGCAATGTTACTGAAATCTGTATTGAAGTTTTTTTTAATTTAAAATTTGAGTGTCAGAGGCGGTATCCTATTTGTTCTCTGGGAGCAGGCTTTGAGCTTTACTCAAGCAAACTTTAGTTGCAGAATTTGATACATCCACTGAATGATTCTTCCCAAAGTGCAACAGGAAATGTATATTAATTTGTACCCGGCGTATGTGAGAATTAGAATGTGAATTAGTAGGTTTGTTGTACACAGAGGACAGTCAATTCACTAGCAGTTATTGCAGTAAAGCATACGTGTTGTAGCAATTCAGAAGAATCTGAATGGGTTAACATGGAATATCGCGAATGGAAATTTACAAATTTATTTTAATTTTTTTTATTTTAAAACATCTTTAACTAGGGTTTGCCCTATTTAGCCACAAGGGCTACTTTACAAAGGGGCCCTGTCAGCAAGATACAAGATGAGACAAACGACATTGAAAACATCACAAAAAATACAACCTTGTCTGTGAGTGCATTTATATTTGTTTAAAATGTATTTCAGGATCTCTTTAAGCATTGAACTCGAGTTTTTTCTCAAAGGTGATTAGGATACAGAAGTAAAGGCAGCTTGGACTGGAAAGTACTGTTTGGCAAAGATGGTGCAGACCTGGAGTAGATCTTGTTCAGAATGACATTTAAAGCAAAACGTGGGTTGGAAAGCCAATTGACTGATTTGGAGGGAGACTTGTAATCTGTTTCAACTGCCTGTCCACAGTGCAACCTAATCACATATTTAACGTATTTATTTATTTGATTTATTCATTCATTCATTCATTCATTCATTTTAATTGTTTATCTTCATCCAATTTTATTGAAAATTCAGCAGTGAACATTGTGTTGTACAAGATACCTTATTAGAAGTCAATATAAATTAGAGTCATAGAGATGTACAGAACAGCAACAGACCCTTCGGTCCAACTCCATGCCGACCAGATATCCTAACCTAATGTAGTACCACTTGCCAGCACTTGGCCCATATCCCTCTAAACCCGTCCTATTCATGTACTCATCCAGATGCCTTTTAAATGTTGTAATTGAACCAGCCTCCATCGCTTCCTCTGGCAGTTCATTCCATATCCGCACCACCTTTGATTTGGAAAAGTTGCCCCTTGGGTCTGTTTTATATCTTTCCCCTCTCACCTTAAACCTATGCCCTCTAGTTCTGGACTCCCCCACCCCGGGAAAAAGACTTTGTCTATTTATCCTATCCATGCCCCTCATAATTTTATAAACCTCGATAAGGTCACCCCTCATCCCCTGACGCTCCAGGGAAAACAGCCCCAACCTACTTAGCCTCTCCCTATACTCAAATCCTACCATCCTGTATATCTTTTCTTCTGAATCCTTTAAAGTTTCACAACATCCTTCCAATAGGAAGGAGACCAGAATTGCATGCAATGCTTTAAAAGTGGCCTAACCAACATCCTGTACAGCTGCAATATGACCTCTGATACCCAGTGCTCTGACCAATAAAGGAAAGCCTACCAAACGCTGCCTTCACTATCCTATCTACCTGAGGCTCTACTTTCAAGGAACCAAGGTCTCTTTGTTCAGCAAAACTCCTTAGTACCTTATCATTAAGTGTATAAGTACTACTAAGATATGCTGCCCCAAAATGCAGCACCCCGCATTTATCTAAATTAAAATCTGTCTGACACTCCTCAGCCCATTTGGCCATCTGATCAAGATCCAATTGTAATCTGACGTAACCACCTTCGCTGTCCACTACACCTCCAATTTTGGTGTCATCTGGAAACTTACTAACTATACCTCCTATGTTCACATCCAAATCATGTATATAAAAGTAGAGGGCCCAGCACCGATCCTTGTGGCACTCCACTGGCCACAGGCCTCCAGTCTGAAAAGCAACCCTCCACCATCACCCTCTGCCTTCTATCTTTGAGCCAGTTCTGTATCCAAATGTCTACTTCTCCCTGTATGCCATGATATCTAACTTTGCGAACCACCCTTCCACGGGGATCTTGTTATACGCTTTACTGAAGTCCACATAGATCACGTCCACCGCTCTGGCCCCATCAGTCCTCCTTGTTACTTCTTCAAAAAAAAAACTCAATCAAGTTCATGGGATATGATTTCCTATGAACAAAGTCATGCTGGCTATCCCTAATCAGTCCTTGCTGTTCCAAATACATGTAAATCCTGTCCCTCAGGATTCCCTACAACAACTTACCCACCACTGATGTCAAGTTCACCGGTCTATAATTCCTTGGCTTATCCTTTGCACCTTAAATAGTAGCACCACGTTAGCCAATCTCCATTCACCTGTGACTATCAGTGATACAAATATCTCAGCAAGGGGCCCAGCAATCACTTCCGTAGCTTCCCACAGAGTTCGAGGGTACACTTGACCAGATCCTGAGGATTTATCCTTATTTACGTGTCTCAAGACATCCAGCACTTCCTTCACTGTAATATGGACATTTCCAAGATGTCACTATCTATTTCCCTCCATTCTATATCTTCCATGTCCTTATCCACAGTAAACACTGATGCAAAATACTTGTTTAGTATCTCCCCATCTCCTGTGGCTCCACACATAGGCTGCCTTACTGATCTTTGAGGGGCCCTATTCTCTCCCCAGTTGCCCTTTTGTCCTTAATGTATTTGTAAAAGCCCTTTGGATTCTCCTTGACTCTATTTGCCAAAGCTATCTCATGTCGCCTTTTTGCCTTCCTGATCTCCTGCTTAAGTATACTGTTACTGCCTTTATACTCTTCTAAGGATTTACTTGATCTCTCCTCAATATACCTGACATATGCTTGCTTCCTTTTTCTTAACCAAACCCTCAATATCTCTAGTCATGCAGCTTTCCCAACATCTACCAGCCTTTCCTTTCACCCTAACAGGAATATATATCTCTGGAGTCTCATCTCATTTTTGAAGGCTTCCAATTTTCCAGCCATCCCTTTACCTGCGAACATCTGCCCCGAAACAGCTTTTGAAAGTTCTTGCCTAATACCTAATATCTTTTGATATCATGAATAAAAACCTAACTAGATCTTGATTTAAGATATTATTCTCGAGCAATTTGTATATACTTGCAGATATGTCTGTAATAATCTTAAAAGGAAAAGAGAAAGGAGTATTACGAAAAAGAATTCAAATTCCACAATTTTGAATTTGCCTTTGGTGAGCCCTTTGGCTTCAGCACAGATACTGATCTACCAAGTGCTGCATTTCAGTGGTGCAGCTAAATCATTCCCTACACAAACCTGCTTTAGCTTCCACATTAGGGTGTAGCTGAGGCTGGATTAAGGAAATTTCAACTCAGACTGTGATCCAGATTTGAATCGGTTTGTCAGAATTCCTAGTATAGATGTCATGAAGCATGGGTCAGATGTTTATTTAGGCTACTGTCTGCCACATTGGGAGCCCAGTGCTGATAACTGTAGCGAAAGTTTAAAACCCCAATTTATAATTTAAGCATGTAAATGATTGTGTAACTTTTTTTTTGATAGGGTGACATCCATGAGGATTTCTGCTCTGTGTGTCGGCGTAGTGGACAGCTGCTGATGTGTGACACTTGTTCTCGTGTGTATCACCTGGAGTGCCTGGACCCGCCATTAAAAGCCATTCCGAAAGGAATGTGGATTTGTCCCAAATGTCAGGAGCAGGTGTGGGCTTAGATAGTGCCATAGATTAATTTAGTCAAATGTAGCTCAAGTATTTTAGGGTTTTGCTTTGGTAGCATTTTTGGTGGGATTTACTCTTTAATTCTAATTTAATTTGACGTAGTGTCTCAAACACTCCAGGGTATACACATAGATATAATTCAGGACACTAACGTAGTAAAATCAGCAGTGAATAGTATCTGATAAATTTACCAGCTTTAGCTGTTCTCTGGTCATCAGGGATTACAATGACCCCAGACTATTATTGTTGAGTTAAATAGTGTCTTTGCCTAATTTAAATATATCAGACAGTATTATTGGAACTGGATGTTCTTTCATCTCAGATCCCTTTTTAAGTCTAGAATTTGAAGAATGCTAGTCGGTTCTGGCAGATAGCGGTTAAAGACCTGAAGTGAAATTTAGTATGAATATTCTCAAAATATAACTTACCTGAACCAATTGTAATTTAGAACTCCTGGCACTAGGTTTGCCAAACCTTTTGAAGAGAGATCCATGAATAGGTGGTATGCATAAAAATACTGCACCTGTGTATGAAAGAATTTTTTTGTGTGGCTTTTATCAAGCAATTTTATTTGCATCTCAGTCTGCTACACCACCCCTGAGAATATCATACCACCACAAACACAAAGAGACTAACAGTTTATTCTCTTACCATAGTCATCCATTTGTCATGTGCATTTCCAGGCACAAATTGGACATTGCTGTTGATATGTCATTTAAAAAATCAAATTTTCTTTCATTGAAATGCAAATTGTGTTCTGAGGCATCAATACTAAGGGAAAGGAAATTGCAAAGAATAAATTTGCGTCAGTACTTTACGGATTGACCAGCCTTTACCCAAAAGCAAGTCTTGTCTTGTCACTCAAGTCAGTTTTTGTTTGGTAATTAAGCAAATTATTTTTGTTTTCAGCAAATGCTAGGACTGTAAAGAGTTTAAGCAAGTGACATGTTCTATCCATCACTGTTGGAAACATTTTTCTTTAGATCCTTAAAAAGGAAGAAGCAATCCCGTGGCCTGGAACATTAGCTATTGTCCATTCTTACATTGCCTACAAAGCTGGTAAGAGTTTGCCATTCTCTGCGCCTGTCAACAAGAAATGTTGACTCATCATTGAATGTATCAGATCAGCTATGAATTAAACTGATGCTTTTGCTTTTCAGAATAGATTTTGTATAGTCTTTTTTTCCTCTCCTCTTCTGCGGTTGTATGAATTGACGTTTTATGTGTAGTCCCCCTAGCAACTCGAAAACGTAATAGAAGAACCTGTGGGATATAGTGTGTAACACCTTATTTTTTTTTAAGCATGTGCTCTTGGATTAATACAATTCCTTTTCAAAAATCATGCTAATATTCAAGATTGTATAGCAGCTATGTTTATCAAATCTGTTACAGGTTGTCAAATTTTATTTTTTCTATTTTTCAGCAAAAGAAGAAGAAAAGCAGAAATTATTGAAGTGGAGTGCGGAGCTAAAGCAGGAGCGAGAACAGTTAGAACAGAAAGTCAAACAGCTGAGTAATTTCATAACGGTGAGTTACACAGGCTCCAGGTGCAAGAGATTGTTGGGCTGACTTAGAAACATAAAGTCATGATTATAAATTAGAAGTAAGAAGCAGCACCGGACAGCATTTTCTGGAAGGTGACAATTTTTTTTATGCAGTTGGTTTCATGTTTGGAAACTGGATGTTTAGAAGAATTGGTTGGAGTTTTTAAAAGTACTGTCTTGTTTGGTGGAAGCGACAATAGAAATCTTCATGTATGTCAAATATACAGCCTCAGTGTTTCAACCCACGAGTCATTTTGTCACTGTCACAAGCAAACAATGTAACTGGGTGAGAAGTTTGTCTGTACCAACCAATCGAATTGTAGGCCTAACATAACCAATCTTATAAGCTGTAGCTAGTGAGTCATAATTCAGACTTTACTTTTTCTCACTGGCTGTGCAAAATTTGAAGATGAGATACTGACTCCAGAGAATTATAATTAAAGGTCAGTTTAGTTTGTTTATGTTTTAGGAATATAATTTTTAAACAGTCATTTAGAGCTGCAAAATTTGAGTACTGCAAAGAAACAAAGGAATATTTTGACAAGTGACAATGTCCTGATGAGTACAAGACAAACAATTTCAATAACTTTTATCAATTGTTGGGTTGATGAAACAAAACATAAGTTACAGGAAAAACTCAGCAGGTCTGGCAGTATCTGTGGAGAGAAATCAGAGTTAACGTTTTGGGTCCAGTGACCCTTTCTCAGCGGATAGTAGCTAGGAAAATGTTGGTTTATATTGCAGAAGAAAGGGTTGGGGGGAGGGTGTAAGGAGTGAAGAATAGGTGTGGATAGAACCCAAAAAGAGAGAAGAACAGTTGGAGAGACAAAGGAGTTGATAACGATCTGGCTAGAAGGGTGAATAGCTGTTAACAGACTATTAGTAGCCCAACAATAGGCAGCACGGTGGCACCGTGGTTAGCACTACTGCCTCTCAGCGCCAGTGACCTGGGTTCAATTCCCGCCTCAGGCAACTGAGTGTGTGGAGTTTGCACATTCTCCTCGTGTCTGCGTGGGTTTCCTCCGGGTGCTCCGGTTTCCTCCCACAGTCCAAAAATGTGCAGGTTAGGTGAATTGACCATGCTAAATTGCCCATAGTGTAAGGGGCAGGGGTAAAATGTAGGGGAATGGGTCTGGGTGGGTTGCGCATTGGTGTGGACTTGTTGGGCCGAAGGGCCTGTTCCCACGTTTTAAGTAATCTAATCTAATCTAATAGCTGATGTGTAATGGCAGGCTCTGTGAAAACAAGGCCTGGTGTGTGTGGTAGGGGGCAAGGACATGGGGGAGTTCAAGCACTAAAATGATTGAATTCGATATTGAGTCTGCAAAGTCCCCAAGCAAAAATGAAGTGGTGTTCTTCCAGCTTGTTGCTGAGCTTTGCTGAAACACTGCAGCAAGCCTGAGACAGATATTTGCCAAGGAACATGATGGTGTGTTAAAGTGGCAGGCAATTAGAAGCTCGGGGTGTTTTTTTGTGGGTGGAACGTAGATGTTTTGCAATGCAGACACCCAGTTTACGCTTCATTTCCCTAGTGTCGAGGAGACCACATTGTGAGCAGTGAATGTAGTAGACTAGATTGTGGGAAGTGCAGGTGAAATGCTGCTTTAACTGGAAAGTATGTTTGGACCCATGGATACTGATGAGGGAGGAGGCAAATGGGCAGGTGTTACACCATCGGCGGTTGCAGGGGAAGGTGCCGTGGGGCAGGGGAGGGTCCTTGGAGTGAAGGAAGGATGGACCGGGGTGTCCCAGAGGGAACGGTCCCTGTGGATTGTTAATAAGTTTATTTTTGAAGGAATGCCCTTTGTTATAATTTCAAAATCAGAATGTATGATGCTGGCTGTCAGCCGAATGAATTTTTAATAACAGTTTAGGTTCTATAAATTTAAAAGCTGTTTTCAGTTTGTTTGCATGTTGCAGGACCCTTTCTGACTATGCAATAACTGGGAAGACATTCTGTATCATGTACTCTAGCATGGTCAACATACACAAAAAATTAGTAAGGACGGAAATAGAAGTGTAATAAACTTAATTTCAAACTGAAGACAGTCAGCCAGTTCACCTGACATAGCAACATTTCATTTGCTTGTTCCTTTAAGGTTAGCACGCATTTTGATTTCTAAATTTAAGTGGGTAGTTTTTAGATTTCACTTTGACTGTGCTTACTGACTCGAACATTGTGATTTTTTTTTTGAGGCTCTTGCACTAGCATCTAGCATGGGCCTCTCTGCATTCTTGCTTGGTGAATCCAAATTAGAAAATCATCTTTGATTAATTCCCTGCTACTGGCCTATAGCTTGTGGCAGATTCTCTCTTTGCTTGTCTCAATGCTGCTTCCAGGCTGTCCTCCACTGCCTTTCTTGAACAGTCACATAGATAAAAGCCAATAACCAAAAAGAAACCTTCAGAGAAACTATTCCAAGTGCAACTCTGCAGGAGTGTATCAGTCAAAGTGTTACGTTAATTATTTTCGACTTTGTACGTGTTCTTTTAATCTGAAATATATTTGAATATTTTAAGACTTTCCCTTGTTTACCAGCCCTCCTCAAATCTTGGGCAATCATAGATTTTTGGGATAGTTGTATATTTACTGACTGCAACCTGAAACTTGGAGAGGGGCCAACACTTGTTTGTTGTTTCCATTTCCAACTCTGATTTATTAAATGTTAACCAATCTTTGAATTGAAATTACTTTAAGTTTCTTTGCCAGCTTCTCAAACCAGGTGCTCTAATTTATCTTGCATACGCAACATTTTGTTCCCCATAATCAAAATGATAATGATTATTGTTGAAAAAATAAACTCTGAATCTTTTTGTCTTATGCTCGTCAAGACTTTGTTTCTTTGCCAATATACGTCTTTGAGTTTCAGCACTACTCAAGTCCTACACATTGAAATGGCTATTTAAAAACTATATTCCTAAATCATATGAATCATGAAATTATGTTGTTCTTCAAGTTGAAAAAATTAAATTCATAAATTACTTCATGAAGCCTTTATCTCACAAAGTAGGAATGGTTATAGCATCAAATTTGTCTGGAATCTCTTCTGCTGTAAGACAAACCTGATTTTTGTATGTTTGTTTTTACATTTGTATTTCTAAGTACCTGACCGCATACTGATGAATCCATACTGAGCTATTTATATTAACTTAACACCCTTTCTATATGGAGTTTAAAGTATGGAGCTCAAAGCTGCACACAATATCCCCACTGGTTTGAAGTAAATCTTTGCGTTCTGTTGCTCTGCCTCTATTCCATCAGCTTTATTAACTTATTGGCTGCATCTAATGTCTGGTGAACCTGAATTCCAACCCCCCCCACCCCCCAATTCGTTCTGCTCTTATATGCCACCCGTTCTCCCATTCAAGTGTAATTATTATTTCTATTTTTTTCTTGGCAAAATAGACCTTGTATTTACTAATTCCAGCTGCCACAATTGGGAATATCACTCGAGGCTTGTATGAGAATTAATATGGTGCATCCTGAACCCTACATTGAGAATGAAAGATTATATGGAACGGAATGGAATATGTTCTTAGTAGCATCAGTAATTGATCACACTGTTATAAACTTTCCTTTTCAGAAATGTATGGAGACTAAGAACACTTTACTTGCCCGACAAAAGGATATGCAGACCTCGTTGGAAAAAGTGAAAAGGCTTATCCAATTGATCCAGGGTATACAGCTCTCAAAAAATGCCACACTGACGGATGAGATGATCAACAGCCCCACAGACTGCATGAACTCCCCCACCACTGTATCTTCGCCTGTGAACTGTGATAGTAACTCAGAAACCAAGTAGCTGAAAGAACAGGCTGGATTTTGTAGAATGTGTAAACCTTTCTGGGAACAAAATTGTGATGGACAGTTCCTGATTTGCCAATTTAAGGGAGATTCTGTGCTAGATTGTGTTCTTATAGATCCATATTGGGCGTACAAGCTGGGTAAAGACCAGCGCCAAGCCAAGTGAAAATACCAGTGTGTGCCTGCTGCCACCAGTTTGGTTTTAAGTTTGTCTACTCTTCAGGGAAATAGGTAGAAAACTATGGCCGAAACTTAGTCAGCTGTCCTGGTCTTGAATTGCATTCTCTCAATTCTCAACTCCAGGATTACTTGAGCAGAATTGGCAGAACATTTAGTACAATACAACATAACTGAGAATAAAGATGGATAGAATGCAAGGGATTGGAGGCATGAGAACAAAGAGGTAGCAATCATTGAACTGTGACTGAAGTAGTGAAGGTTCATTCAGAATTACAGACAAAGAGAGGTACATTGTGTAATGAACACAACACAAATTACAGATATTCTCCTCTTACTTTATTTTAAAATACAAGGAACAGAAATGTAGATTTATTACTGGGATTGGTAGGCACCAAAACCATGCATGGCTTTTGATGAAGAGTGTTTCTTTTATAATTTTAAAAAGTCACATGCTTGTTCATTGTTCAAGTAAGTTTTTCAGTGCCTTGGGCACTGGAAAAGGTACAAGAGGGACAGACTGAATTTGTCCTGAGATTTTTGGGTTTTTTTTTAAAGCTTAGGGAAATATTCAGGTCTTCCTAGTGTTGAAGAAATTAGATCAAGTAAACTGTTGAGTACTTTTATTTCCTAACGAGGTGATTTATAGAAAACAAAGTGTTAGAAATTGAGCAGATTCTGTATATATAAATATATATATACACACACACATGCATATATATATATAAAAAAAAACTGTATATATGAAAAGAAAAAAAAATCTGTTATTGTCTGAACTGCCAAATGCTTCTATATTGAACCTGCAGGGAATGATCTTCAGTTTACTGGGGAATATACTGGAACAGTTTTACAGTTCTTACTATTTCCATCTTTAAGACAAGTGGATTGAAGGTCACAGCTAATAAGATCAGTTAAGTAAAACGGTCATAGGTCATGAGTTGTGTAAAGAATGCAAATAGTCTGTTGTGCAAGTGCAGCCAGAATGGAAATTTTATATTATCTTTGCATTAATATTTAATGTTGGTTGTACTTAACTCACATATCAGGGTGTGCTTGCCTTTACATTTGGCACTAGGTGAAAATTTCAGCCATTTATACTTACATTTGTAATTATTAGCCAAACAATGTGCAGATGGAAGAGACAATTAATTCAGAGTTTCTTCTAAATCAATTATGTTGGGGATTCAGTTTTCCTTATTGCTGCTTGCCCAACCTGGCAATGGTACGTTAGTAGAACAGGAATCGGAATTTTTTGGTAAGTGGGTGTGGGGATAGGAATTTGCCTAGAAGCGGTCGCAATTTTCTGTTGTTTAGTGATGGTCTTTTACAATGTTTTTAACTCAATTCTGGAACATAACTCATTAAAGATATTTTTAATAGAATTGATATTCGGTATAAGTGATTTAAAAGCCAACAGACTAATGAGCAAAACTGTCTCAAAACCAAAAGATGAAAGCTTTTCAAAATTAGTTTGCAACCAAATAACTGCTGTTGAGGACTGAAGTAATATTTTTAAATAAATTAAAATGGTTGCAGAAATATTTCTGAATGTCAACCAAAATCTTTTTTTTTTCCTTTATTCTCTCTACCCTTTAATATTCGTACTTTGCTCAGCATTTCAACATGCAAACACATACTTACCCTACATATTTTTCTACATCAGGACAGTCCTGCCTGCAGGTGTCTCCGCAACTTTTGTTGGGACTCTTCCAGTTCATCCATTAAAATGCTTAATTAAGTAGGAAACTAGAAACTGATATTCAAATTAGAGAAATGGTATGTGATAACTGTTTTAAAATTGAGAAAGTATCTATCCGTTGGTAACTGCAGTGAATTGATAAATATTTCCACTTGAGTTTAACCATAATTTATTCTTGGAGGGTGTTATTTCCCTGCCAATTCTGGCTTACTCTAATCATGGATGTGTCATGATTGGCTCAACGCTCGCCTGTTGCTCAAAAGGATATCAGATATGCCTTCTACCTTCGTTCTTATATCAGAATTAAATTAAGTTCCTCCTTCAGTGATGATTTCCATCACACTCTGTGTGTGGCAAATATGCAGTAATAAATATCTAGCAGATATTTGTCTGTAAATTTATATTTTGCTAAAATTCATGAACTTTCCTTCATTAAAGTTATCTTCGGAAACCACATGAGTCAGTAGCTTCTGCAGCTCATTGTCAGCTGTGTAGTTGCAACTAATTTAATTACTGGTCATAGCAGTAAACTAACATTACAGTAATATATTCATACTTTGTATAGAGAACTATCTGAAGCATTCCAGTTGATTGATTTGTTAAAACTAATGTCAATGAACTACATGGATCACAGGTCTCATCTGAATTAGTTACTCGATGCTGAGACACCGTCTACTGAAGGCAGTGCTACAGTATTTGATGCATCTGAGGAAGAGGTATTAACCTAAAAATCAAAGATTTGTTCACCAGTGATTTCTGCTAGAAAGCCCAGAGTGCAGGCATTAGTAATCTACAGAATGGCTTGACTATAATGTCCTTCATGTGCATTCAATGTATGAGAATGCAACTTCCTTGTGTGATGGGTGCCTAATTTTACTGTATGACAAAGAGTGGAAGGGAGGTGAAAATGACAAAAGGAAAGTCCTAATAATGAATGTTCAAAACAAAAGCAGAAGGTAGATACATGAAGGGTCCCATGTTTACTACTTATTGAGCAGTGTTTTTGAACTTTGTAAGTATGCTAACTCCCAGCTGTCATTAGTTGATCATCCTTAAGGACATTTACCATCGTGAATTTGTATCAGATCAAGTTTCATGTCATAACAAGTACAACAGCAATGGCTTTCATTAGTATTTGCAAAATAAAGCAAAAAATCCACCTTTTTTGCACTGTCCACTCCCTCCTTGTTACTTTGCTCCTGAATAATCCACTATATATTGCATCCCTTCAAATACTTTGAGAAGCCTTTGGATGCACAGGTTTATTCAGAAATGATGATTTCTTTTTGCTTTGTAGTGTCATCTTTTTTGTCACATAATCTCTCCTGCCTTCCGTGCTAGCACAGAATTTCTTTTTTGTTCTTTCCACTCATCCACCTCTTGCTTCTCTATATTTGCTTGAAACTATTCCATTCCATTCTGACTTGTTGAGTATTTTCTGTATGTAGAATTGCTTACGGAAGCAAGCAATGTAAATGAGGTACTAAGCAGTTTAGTGTAGTGCTTAAATAAGCTGGGGTTATTTAAACAAGACACTAACAAGCTCCTATAAAATATTTTAGAAATTGATATAAAAGCATTTTTTGAGAAATTAAGTCTTTTTCACATTGGCTAGGAGAAAGTGAGGACTGCAGCTACTGGAGAGTTAGAATTGAAAAGTGCGGCACTGGAAAAGCACAGGTCAGACAACATCCGAGGAGCAGGAGAGCCAACGTTTTGGGCATCAGGCCTTCGTCAGGAATATGGCGGGAGAAGGAGGCTGAGAGATGAATAGGGGATGGGGCTGGGGGGAAGGTAGCTGGTAAGGTGATAGGTAGATGCCCCTCCACCCGCATCTACTTATTGCGTTCCCAGCTACCTTTCCCCCCCACCCCATATTTATCTCTCAGCACCCTTCCCCCGCCCCCACATTCCTGATGAAGGGCTTTTGCCTGAAACATCGACTGTTCTACTCATCGGATGCTGCCTGACCTCCTGCGCTTTTCCCGCACCACACTTTTCAACACATACTTTGGCTGTTAGCCAGATTTAAACAATTGACTGATCAAACTTTTACAGTCTGTAGACAAAGGCATAAGGTCACTTGGAAATATTGCAGAGAACTGCAATTGCACATCCACCAAATGCTGTAAATCTCTAAGCAGGTCTGGCAGCATTTGTTGAGATAGGAATGTAGGGTTAAAGTTTAAGCTTTTGTAACCTTTTGTCAAAATTGTTTTTTGTTTACCAAGGAGACTGCAAAACTGGGAGAGGAGAATGAAGGCCTTACAGAAAGTGAGCAAATTCTAATCAATGAGAATGAGGGAAATACGGAATGAGGGAACAAGGTGAAAATCGAACACAAGCAGTGAGCACGTGGCCTGAAAGAAATGGTCAGGGAAGGACTCAGAGCAGTGCAGAACTGAATTGAAGAATGTAGAACATAACATCTAAAAAGGGAGGCATCGCTTGAAAATATGTGGGTTCCCATTAAAAAATGTTTTATTTGGAGTAAGTAATTGATGTTAAAGGAAAGTTTGTTCAGTGTAACAAAAGGGTCAAAAGATTTGGAAGATTGCCTCTAGCTTTCCCTTTCCCTGACTTGAGGCTGAGCACTTTCTGGAAATTTTATTTTTAATTTAAATTTCCAACCTTTGTAATATGATGCTTTTCACAATTTTATTTTATCTGAGTTTAGGCAGTCTGAGACAAATTCAACCCAGAACTGATGTTTAAACACATTCCTTTCATATCTTGTACAGGACATTATTGCACATTTGCAGTACATGCTAATAGTTTTGGAGAATTGAGCATTGTTGGGTGGTTAACATTCATTAGCTTCTCCAAGATTTTCTCCACATTGTGTATAAGATATACACCACCTCTCAGATAATTTGTTTCTCCGTATGCACAAAACTACCTGATTTATCTTAAAGACTGGTCGGTACATCTGGGGATCTCCAAGGACTCTTGGGTTAGTTCCAGAACACGACGCAACATCTCTGATTCTATGTCCTGGTATCCCATCACAAGGGATGTCCCTCAGTAAATACACCAACATGCTAAAGTTGTATTACTTGCCTCATAATTCATTACATAGAATCTACAACACAAAAAAAATCAATGGTGTAAATAATCTGTGGCGTGTCACCTAACATTAAATTTCACCTAGCCATATTAACATGACCTGCTCGTCCATTCTCCTGCTCAGACTTAACTAGCTTTTCCTTTTCTGAATGCCAACCCCACCAAATGCCTGTGTAATTTTAAAGACCACACTCGGACATAGCCCGCAACCCCAATTCTGCCTCAAACTGTTCAATCCTTTCTGAAAATTGTAACATGTCATTCTTGTAAATTTTTTTTTGTATGCTCTCCAATACCTTAATCATCATTTTTATAATATGGAGACCAGAATTGTGTCCAAGACATCAAATAATGAGTCAAATTCAAACAAATTTGCATAAAGTCTTCATCTCAGCGTGCCCATGTGGCAGACCTGCTGGTTAAATATCTCACTTTTTAAAAAATTTGTGGTTGATTTGTGTAATTGGTCAAACTTTTTTTTGCTAGCTGCACTTGCGCTAATTTGGAAAGGTCAGTTTGTATATGATTTGTGTGGGATTCATGCAGCTCAGAGACCCCACTGGTCTTAACAATTTACATCTCTTTTTTTCTTCAACGCAAGTACACCTGCAGCTTGGCCTGTTACTTGTTTCAGTTGGAGCAAAACTCTCTAGTGCTCTGATCTGGTGATTTTTTTTTTTCTGACAATCCTGGTCATAATCAGTTGATCTATTCAGGTAATATCTCACTTGCAGTGTGTATCCAATATGTTTCAATCATGAATTTTCCTCAGATGCTTTCTTGATTAATATAATGTATAATTCAGTACTTGTATAAACATTCAACTATTGGGAGCCCCACTGCTACACATGACATCATCCTATAATCAAATACTCATGTTCCTGGATTTCATAGCGCACTGGATATCCAGCAGAAATCACTGATTTGCTACAGCTGTGGCAACACAACATTTTTAACAAGATGTAAAATTAGTAAGCACTTTTCATACATTCCTATTTCACAATATATATGTACTTAAAAGCATTTCCCTCATTCGAAACCAAAGAAATGAATTGCCATCAACAATTAGAAGACATACCCTCTCTGATTTTAGTCGCACTCTATGACCAACAAATACCTGCAAACTCTATGCACGCATTGAGCTATATATGGCTAGTAACTAAATCTTTTAATGGATGTGGATGCCACTGACAATAGCAGCATTTGTCACTCATCTACTTTTGTGAGTTACCTTCTCAAACCTCTCTAGTCTTTGTGATGGGGGTAATACCCTTGATGCTGTTAGGGAGGGTTTTTGACCTTGTGTCAATGAAGGACCAGTGATACAATTCCAGGTCAGACTGGTGACTTTAAGAACAACTTGCATCTGTGCCCTTGCCTCTACTGCCCTTACCCTTGTAGGTGATAGAAGTCATGCGTTTTGAAGTTGCAGTCAAAAAAGGCTTGTTGAGTTGCAGTGAATCTTGTATGTTGTACACACTGCTGCTGCATATGTTGGACAATGCTGATGTCGAGCAATGTGACATTAGACTTCTTCCACTAACCTCTATTATATGGTAGTGATGCTGATCACGTGTTCTAGAAAATATTTGTGTCATCGAGACATTGGGCCAGTAACGAAGTTGCAAAAATTTGCTAGTTGTGGAGTCGACCCATTCCCTCGATTTCGAGTAGAATTTTCCTTTCATAAATCTTGACTACTCACCCTAGTTATCATTATTTGCTGTAACATTGCTGAGCCCTATTCTCATCTTTTGACAAGTTTTGATCTGAATTATCAAACTAGTATCTCTTACTCAGCCATCTCTACTGATCAGGCTATGATGCACAGTGCAATTCAGTCTAATTGCTCCCTGGTTGATAATTTCTGTGAGATGCCATACAAATATATGCTTGTATCAAGCAGCCTGAAATGTTACTGTATTAAAGGTGCTTTAACAATGCAAGGTGTAAGTGCTGAATTTGGTCCATCATGGCTGGGATAGTTGAGGAACCAATGTTTTGGATTTGGATTTAGGTAGATGAGAAAGCACTTGGAGGTCCAGCTTCTGCACTGTTGTTGTGTTTTTTTGCTGTGGTATCTACAATCAAGCAATCTGCAGATGACCTTCGTTAGCTGGAAAAATATGTAAACTTGAACTATTACTGTGGACTGGTGAATAAAAGAGGAACAAATCTGTTGAAAATTGGCGATGTGTTCTTAGCACTCTGTTTGGTTGGGATGTATTTTTGTAAATTACTATCATCATTACAATCTTTTAAAAATCAACCAAATGTGTCCAACCCCAAAAACCATGTGCTAATCTGTTACAATCTATTGACGCTGATATCTGACAATTATGTGAAAGATTGTCCCATTACATTTATCAGGGAAGGGCAGGAGTTCCATCTTCAGAGCAGGATGAATCACATTTTTAGAGTTTCTAATTCTGAAAGTAGTTTCTTCCTTTCCTGAGGTGAAACAGCTTGCTGTCATTCACTTTCTGGCCCACATGTGAAAGAAGCTTACTTGCAGAAGTTCGAGTATTTAGTATGTCTAAGATGTCTACTGAAGCCAATATCTTGTACAAGAATTGGGTAGGTGCAGGGTTTACAGTGATATGTGCACTAATCTTTTTAGTGTTGTGCGAGTTCATTGAATGCATATTTGCCCCCTGGGTATGTACTAGTTTTATTTTTTTTTAATTAGTTGCATTTATACAGGTAGAAAGCTGAACATATCTAATCTACTGCAGTAAATGTCAATTCTAACCAAGTAGATTTTTCTCCAGGTTGAACATTGGAAGTACAAGTTTGTTAATGACTTAGTAGAATTTATTTTACATAGTTCATGCCTGCCTTTTTTTTTTGCTATTTTGAAAATGCAACATTATTTTAGAAACTATTTGTATCATTGCTATGATTCAGCATTGATGCCATGTCTGGCATTGCTCCAATTTCATATAACACCCCCTTCCCACCCCCAACTCCCTTTCCAGCCCTTCCCCCTCCTCCCTGCCATCAACCAGATTCATTCCTCCCATTGACCAGCCAGGTCGTACCTATCTCCACTTCACCACCCTGCTCCCACCTCCCCCTTTATCTGCAGCTCCTTCTACACCCAGCCCCAGCCCTGAAGAAGGGTTAGACCCAAAACGTTGACTTCTCTACCTCCTGCTGTTTCCTGGCTTGCTGTGTTCTTCCAGCCTCCTGCCTATCTAGTTTGAATTCCAACATCTGCAGGGTTTTTTTGTCTATAACGAGGTTCAAATCCAAGCCTCAACTCCTTTTCAGCCTAAACCATGTATTAATTATTTTTACAATCCTTATGGAACACCATTTTATGCCCTCACCTTGGCTCCAGTGTGGTGCACCCCACAGTGCAAGATTGGAAATGATTTGAGCAGATCCAGAAAGTTAATGCTCAAATCAACTAAGTTTGTATTACTGTAGATCAATGATTATAATTTACCGTCCCATTATTCAACTCATTAATGAAGCCTGGACGTTTTCTTTTCATCCCAAGTTAAGTTTGCAATTTTAGCTGGATAATTAGTGGAAAACTTCCTAATTGACTAGTGTTGGTAAACTACAAGCATAAACCTGGAGAGAGAGAGTCTGACAATGAATCGGGATCAAATGAGTAAAATATAAAAATGATAACACTGCATTAAAGTGAGTTAGCAGTCAAAACTTGATTGTTTGCCTTTTTGAGTGAACAAAGTTGTTGTACATGGACTGTTGCATTTATTTATTCACTCCTCTGTTCCCATTACTAAAGCAATATGATGTGCTAATAAACATCATCCCACCCTGACACATTCTCTTAAACAACACTCACAGTCAAATATAATTGAAATCTGATGACTCATTGAAGCTTGGGGTAATTTAAGCAGGTTATTTTTTGGTGACGAATCATATTGTATTTAAACACCGCCTTGTTTCTTTTTCCCTTTAAAGAAGCATGTACAGCAATACAATTCACCTTTTAAACAACTCAAACAATCAAAATGCACATGGTTTCTTGCAACTAACTTGGCAGTACACACTTACATTAAGAGTCCTTGAATGCTTTTATTATATTTTACAGAATGAAGATCAATATGCAGAGAGTGCGATAGAACAACTATTGCTTTCTTGGTTTTGAGAAGCAGTACAGATATTAGATGCATAATAGGAGATCAAATAGGGTACCGACCCTGATCACAACTCGGACCCATTTTTGACAACTATGGTGACAACATCTAGTGAAGATAGGAGCAGGGACTATTGTGATCAAACCACAATGTAAAAAAAAACACTGTTCTGGTTGATGTTAAAAATGATCACTCAAGTGAGATACTAGTTGGCTTCTAATAATGAAGCATGTTTAAGATGAGAGAGAACTATAAATCAGGTGCTTAAATTCAGCTTCATGTAATACTGACCAATATTTTGTAAAATTGTACTATTAGCATTTAAGGGACACTGAAGAGTAGAACTATGGTCATTACAGTACCGATGGTAGCCGTTGGTCATATCGTGCCCTCTTTGCAATCCAGTCAATCCGATCCTTATAGCCCAGTGAACTGATTTCCCCAAGTGTCCATCGACTCTGTATTTGAAAGTTGTTGCTGCTTCCACTACCCTCATTGACTTTAAGTCTTAACCACTCTATAATTGTGGAAGGAAAAGAAAATAAGTGATGTGGCTTGTTAAACTAAAGCAGTAGTAATCTTGAGTGATGAAGTTGGTGCCTATTTCATATTCCATGTTAATTCATACACTTGACTTTTATAACTGATAAATAATTTTTGGTGGCTGCTTTAGAGTAGAGTTTGTGGAGGGAACAGCTGTTGAAGGGATCAGGTTGTGTTGGTTATTCCAAAGATTAATAGGCCATCAGTACCAAATTATAAAAATATGGAAATACACTCCTGGGTGATGGTACATTGATTGTTAACGTAGTTAACAAATCAAGGAATTCGAGTCTAGAAGCAAAATAGATTGGGGAAAGTCCTGGAAGACAGTGAAATCATGTATAAAGCATAGCCACTGGTGGTGATCTATCCAGTGGAAAACAGCAGGAAATCTCTTTTGGAAGGTAACTAATTGCAAAGGATCAGTCTGCAAGTGGGCGTAACTGAAAGTAATAGAACTTACAGACTTAAGTAAGCTGGAGAAAATAAATGTGCTGTTTGTTTTCCATGGATTGGTGTCAAACATTTCTTTCCAGTTTCTTTTGATGTATTGCCTGATACATCTGCCTGTCTCTCATTCAATCTTGCAGTTTAATAGAATAAATATGGTATTAAATATGCAATCATGGTGCTGACTAAGCTTTGACCAGTTTCCCGAATCTGAGTCAATTGAATCCTGCTGCAAGGGGAAATTTGCTCATTCTTCCCACATGCTATTAGCATTCCTTTTGAAAGTTGCTTCTTTATTGCTTTTAGCTTGAATATTTTAGAATTACAAGAGATTAATTTCTTTGGTAATCTCCATGAAGTGAACTAAATCAATATCTGTTCAGTTTTTTACAGCAATGATTGACTTAAATGCAACATTTGAGTTTTGATATTTAACCTGGAAAAATTATTACTACTTTTCCAGACTTATTTTGAAGTTTGTTAATTTAAGTCTTTGCTGTAAGAAGTATATGTGTAGCATCAGTTAAAACCTAATTATTGATTTTAATTGCAGTGGGAATTGGTGAGTGATGACAATGGTGAAATGTATAAAGGAATGATAAGCCCATTAAGGAAGGTTGACTCAGCACATCCCACTAATGCATGTTTGGCAGGTAAGAATGTGAGTTCTAGACTGCACTGAACTTGGGTCGAGAGGAATCCAAAATCTAAAAGTAGAGACTTAGTCTTTGATTGAATCATCTGTGAAAAGATCAGAGGGAGGAGGTTTGCAACTTGTCTTTTGGCTACTAGGGATTGCAAAAGCTAATGCTATTTTAATCACCAGTCATAGTTCAACCTGTGAGCTTAGTCTATCTCATCCTCCAGATTGAGAATTGTTTGACTTCAAGGGGAGAGAGGAGGAAAGAAAACTATATTGCTTTGTGTCAGTTGTGATTAATCTTTATATCAAACAATATCAATTGGAACCAGCAAATCAATAAAAAGTTCAGCTTTAGGTAAAAGCAATCATATAAACAAAACTTTTTGGTGAATCAGGCCAAATTATTATTTTCTTCTCTTTATAGTCTCTCTCCCTTCTGTCCCTATTTTTAAAAAAGGTTGTGTTCGTATTTTCTAATTTTGTAGCTTAGCAAGGCAAGCTGCGTCATTAAGTGTTTAACTTCTCTGGAGCTAGTATGAACAGAATCAAAGCTGCACTGGTCAAAACAACAAAATACATGCTGCATATCTACCACGTTGTTTGTGAAGCAAAAATGTGATTCCACTCGTACTGTGAAATTAGCTCTGATATGCAAATAAATCTCTTCACTCCTCATGAAAGAGATATTGTCCTGACTACCACAATGCCAACCTGTTGCTACTTTTAAAATTATATTTAGAGTAGCCAAGAAGTCTGTGGATGTATTTACATCTAGTTATTAATAATCTTTTTTCATTGAATAATCTGAGAAATATAATTTGCATTGATTAATGCCCACAAATGAATAGCAACTCTATTGTCAAAAGTTTATTTAAAAAATGGATAAAATAATACCTGACCGTTTACATCCTTTTACAATTAACTAAGTTCTTTCTCACACCTAATCATTATTATTTTGTAAATTGTATGACTTTCATGTCATAGACAAAGTAAGTGTTGAAATTGTACTTAAAAATGAAGATTGCAACATCAACTCCGGATATTTGGTGCAACCCATTCATACCTGTATGAATTGAACGACCTAGTTACATTTTTAAAATCACCAGTAATCCCCTGATGAAAGGGCTATGCAGTTGTAGTCACAGAATATGGGCTCAGTCATGTGAGGATAAAATGAAGGAGCAATGAGTGGGAGTGGTTTGGAGGAAGAGAAAATGAGTGGAGAGCAGAGAGAAGCTGGTTAATGCACTGGGTTTTTAAGCAAAAAAAAACACCGAGCTTTTCTTTAGATTCTTCTTGATAGAATTAAGGCCTTTTGGTTTGGAGTGTCAGATTTAATGGACCTCGTTGTTAGCTCTTGTCAAAACTACATGGCACCCATTACTCATTCAGAGTTTGCAATCCCTTATGTCTGGCTATGGTTCCACTGGACTTCCTGACCCACAGTTTGGGAAGTCCTGATCAAGCTGAAGAGAACATGCCTGAATCTTGTCCCCTAGAAAACCCTAAGGAAATCAAAGTGGTTTCATGTAAGATGATCTAATTGAGGATACAGTATTTGTGAAATGTTTATACTGGTGTATTCCTGATTAGTACATCAGAATTTTTAAATTTGCTTACATGGCTCTTCCTCTCAAGAATCTTTTGGGCCCTCTTGTTCTGTACACTATTTCCTGCCTTGAAGAGAAGAGAGGCAGATGTTGTGCTTTGAGACTCTGCTCCTTGACTATCTAAAGAATACCTTAAAATTTCCCTTTTGACAAAGAGGGGAGAAAGATTTTGGCTTCACTTTCTCCTTCCTCAACACTGTCATTACTCATGTAATATCAGCTCTTACTACTCTAGGACAGCAGTATCACTGGCCTGTTTAAGTTGCCAGAGAGACCATCTACAAAGTGTCAGTTGCTGTTACTCAAGATTGGAATGCTTTGTCACTGTGGTTTGGAGTTTTAATTGATATTCTCAAGATTACTTGATGTGTGGTCTGAAGCTAATAATGCAAGAATGGAGAAGGTTGTGTCTAATGTTTTTCTTATGCCTAAAAATATATCAATCACCAGAACCAACACTGTAGATAATTTTATAGCAAGGCATGAATTGCAGACTAAAGGAATCACTGCATTTCTGCCAGATTCTGGAATGAAAATCTGGAATCCGTTTTATCGCTCCAGATCTAAACAACCTTGTGACAGTTTGACCCTACGTTTGGCATGTACTTGAATCAAGAATCCTCTCTCGATGTGAACTTTCTTATCATGTACTGCAGGTATAGCCTTAAAAAAAACTACACCACTCATGCACATATTGTTTCGCCTCCATTGCCTATTGCAATTATTTCTTTTATTAAAGCAAAAATGCATCCTACTACAAGTTGCACTGGTATGAATCCCCAATATTTAGAGAACTATTAAAAACAGGAATGGAGTTATAATTTATACTAATTTTTATAACAATTATAGTTTCTACAATGAGCTTTGTTCTTAAATATTTTGTTTATTTTATTTATAAGTCTGCTCCTGTTATGATATTTAATCATTGCTTCTGTGACATTGCTTCAATCGTTTGCATTATTCTTAGTATTTAATGATTTCTAGATTGGTGTTCCTTCTGAATTCAGAGTCCTTCTTCAATAATGTTAATGCCTCCTAGCTTTACAAACACTGGTAACTATGTTTGGTTCAGTTTCTCCATAATCTGTAACAATCTTTTCACTCTCCCTTAGTAGTACTCTTAAGCCACAGACCACATTGTGGTGGCAGAGTATGGCATCTTGGTTGAGAGGAGACAGTGAATCCTTGCCTGCCTTTTTGCCTGCTAAAGTGTAAAGTTGGTTAGACAACAGCTATGGACTCCATCTACTGTGAAGAAGTGATCTTACTAACTTGCTATTCAGCTGGAAATGAATGACAGCCTATCTAATCTTTCTGTGTTACCCTTTTAAATAAGTAGTCTATCATCAGAAAAAAGTGTTCTCTGCCCATTAAAAAGAACTCCAGATACTATTTTCAAAATAACGGATGACAACTGTTACTAGTATCCTTACAAACAAAAATAATAGAATTTTCAAATGATCATAAAAACCTTTAATGGATTGTATAGCGATCTTTTACTGTTTTAAAAAAAAAACTACTGTGAATGCTGAAAATACTCAGCATCTGCAGGGAAAACCAAGAGTTCATGTTTCAGATCTGTAACCTCTGTCAACAATACTCAGTTCTGATAAATGGTCACAAGCCAGAAACATTGACTGTTTTTCTTTCTCCATAGATGCTGCCAGACTTTGAGTATTTCCAACATTTTCTGTTTCTATTTTAAGAGTCTAGTATCATGAAGAAAACATTGGTGGAGCTCCTTGCTCTGCAGTTGCTAATGTTTAGTGCTGTAAAAGGTACCAAATTAACCCTGAATAAAGAAAATCTTGATTTTTTTTGTGTTTCAACTTGACAGGGTGGGGTGTAGTAATGGAAATTATGAATTATCTGTGACAGTAGCAACAGTGCTAAAGGATGTGACTGCTCATTGTGTCACAGTGCCCCTGATATCTTGTCACATTTTCTATTACTGCATTTACTGTTGGTCTTATCTTTATAAATGAGAAAGCAAGAAATGGACAGCAGTGAGGTTCTGTAGACTGGAATTGAGATGAAACCAGCATCAGTATTATATTTGTTTACTGTAAGGAAAGTAAGAAAAAAGCAGAATCTTTTTTTCAAAAGATATGACAATGGTACGTTACAATTTGCACATTCTGTATATTTTTCCCCAGTTTGTTATTTTGCTATCACTGGTATTTTTTCTGTTCTTTGACTAGTAGGAGCAATGAATTAAATAGGCAGGTCTGATGTTATGTTGCTGTTTTCTGCTGCCTGAAACAACCCTGTGAAAAGTTCAGCCTGTACTCCAAGGCAGACCAAATAAAAAGCCTTTCAAGTAATTTGAAAGGAAGAACGTGTTTTCAAAATTACCCTTACTCTTTTCAGAATCAGTCTTAGATCGCATAAGGTCTCTTGAAAGCTTCATTAACCACCAAATTAAATCTGGAAATGATTTTATTAAATGTACTTTATCAGGTCACTGTCGCCACCATCAACTTTCCATTTTATATGTTTGAAAATAAAGTAGATGTGAGGAAATAATTCTCAGGTTCTTTTAAATAAAGATTCAAGTCTGAAAAACAAGTGGGCCAATATGTGACATTAGTTGAGTAATCTTCCATTATCTCACCAAAGTCAGCAATGTTTCTTAAACTTTCCAATTTTGTTTGCTGTCTGAGTGCAACATTACTTAGGGAGTAAGAGCAATATGGATACCTTGTCTTCTAAGACAGAAGTTCCTGGAACAACAAGCATCAAGTTATTTATACTTGGAAGGGCCAGATCTATCTTTTCATTTCTGCACTTTGTACATACATGAGTACGAAATGCATACTTACACCACAATGCAGAAACATGCACATACAAGAAAGGGGGCACACAAATGGGAAAACATACACACCGAAGTCAAGTGCAGAGAAAATGCACAACAGCACACCCATTAACAGATGTACACGATAGAGCACATTCAACAGAGATAAGCGAGAGCATATGCACGAACATTTAACCATGCACGTGTCCCAACGCGAACATGAATTTACAAAATGCACATATGTGAAAGCATAGACACTTGTGTACACATCCATGTACAAAATACATTTTTCAGAAAGTTTTTCACTAGCTTTCATTCTATCCAAGAATGGAGGGTAGTGCATCCACTACTATCCTGACTAAGATTAGTTTCTGCTTCTAACCTCCAATTACAATATTGAACAGTGTACTTGATGCCTGAATAGTAGTGAGGGGAATAGGGCAAGGCATAAATGCTCTGTGTCCTAAAGCAATGTTTTACAGCCAAAAAACCATTGGTGGTGGACTGCGTGTGACCTGAGGTAACATGGCATTACATCCTGCTTTTAAAATACCCATCTGCTCTTAGATTTTGTTTCTGGAGAATGTACCCGAGCCAGTAGTGACTGATCCAGAAAACAACCCTACGCACTTGGGGTGACATGAGTTGTGCTTTGTTTAAACAATGAGGTTTAATTACCTGTCTGCAACTTGATTGTGAATGTCTGTAGCCTCTCCTCCCTCCCTGGCCAAAAACGATTACATTTGCTGTAATGATGGTTCACAAATGGCAGCAGGAATCACTGCTTTTCAAAGCCAGATATCCTTCAAGCAGTAGTTTGGTGCTGTTGACTTATGGAGAGCAGAGCCTAACAAAGTAACTATAACTGTTTACGTTTGTTTTTTTTAAAAATGGACACTTTTACCTCATATGCTAAGTACCTTTACTCTATTATTGTCTTAATATAAAAAGTGGGCGATGGGTTGGGAAGCAAACAGATGAACCAGGAAAACAAAACTAGCAAAAATGCTATTTGAGATTATTTGGCTCATGCTTCCACGTTTAGTGCAGACAATTAAGGAGGAAGCGGCACCATGTTACTTAACTGTCCATTCAGGAGGGCAAAACAAACACTAGAACTGTTTGAATGTGCTGCACATTATGTAAAATGTATCATAACACTGGCTTACTATCAGTGTTTATTTTATTGTAAGATAGTGGTGTTCAGTTTTTTGAAAATTGTATAGATTTTTTTCAAGTTGGTTTGATAGGAAAAGGCAAATCCAACAAACTTTTTAAAATGTAATTGTTTTCTAATATTGTTTAAGATCCTGTGCTAAATAATTTTTGTTTCTACACTTGCACCAACTGTTTACTAGCAGTTTATGCCTCTTAATTACTCACTCTTCCCTTCTGTTTTAAAGCCATTGTGGTTTTTAATTGGTGGTGTATCTAGATAATAGCTGTACTAAAAACAAAGGACAAAAATTGAGATGCATCTGAAGCCTTTTGGATCAATTTGTATTTATTTTATTCTTTGCTAAGTAAAGATTGTACACATGCTTTTTGGACTGTTTTGATCATGTCTTTTTGTATGATGTAAGCCTGAACCAGCAGAAATATTTTTAGGATGACATATTTTGTTTTCTTTTTATTTTCTTTTGTTTTCTTTTCCTGAGGAAATGGTGGCCAAAATAAATTTTACTGGAAATTACAACCCTGCACCGTTTGCACTCCTCTGTATAACATTTTCAATCATTTGGGAAAATCTGTTGTGCACATTAATATTATTGCTTTCCCTGCTCATGTATTGGTATATCTAGTTTCGTCACTTTATTACCAGAAATGTCTAAAGAGCAGTTAGTGCGGTATTCTCACAGCTGAATTCTGGCTTTTACTGTTTGAAAGGCAAATTATGTACTGGATGATAAATAGACCCAATCAGAGTCTTCATGAACTTCAATCTTCAGAACCCCTCCTTTGCTGTATCTTTCCTTTGGAGATTTTATTTGCTCCCTAAATTGATTTATTTTAAAATTTAATTTGAATCTGGAAAAGTATTGCTTATTCTAGTTTACTTTTAATTTATTTCATTTAACTGGAATCTGTAAGTAGTTAGAAATGTGCTAAATTGTCAATAAATTTCAGGAGATGATTGGTTGCCTTCAAAATTCAAGCTTTTAAAAAACTGAGCAAAGCTAATGTAAGGAACAGAGTTCCTTCTTGTCCCCCTAACTTGTGTTTCCTGAATTTAAAGAATACTATTGCATTTCATGTTCTGAAGAGATTTTCAGTGGCTGGTGTTAAAAAATTGAATTACTTTTTTGCGGCCATCTACAATTGCTTCACTAAAATTTCCTTAACTTTAATGGAATGATTTTCTTCTCTTGAAATATGTGTCTTGTGGCTGGTAAGTTTGCGGAATAATTCATGTCGTGTAATTATAAAGCACAATGAAGATCCTTCAAGTAAGATTGTAGTAACTGCACTGTTTCTGACATTGACTCTGTGAAACCCAGTATTGTACCAATGAAAAATTAGACACTGGAGTTCGGGTAACTTCTGTAAGATCTCGATCATTACTATAATTGGGGTGCATTTGGTTATGATTTAATCATATAAATAACAGGGAAAACAAGGATCACTCCCCTTTTCAAATGTAATTAAAAAACTCTTTAAACCATTTTAATTTGAGACATTAATGTGCCAAATATGTACATCATTGCTGTTTAATCAACTCCAGAGCTATGAGATTTTTATGCACTTCTTTCTGTTCCCCTTTAAGAAAATTAGTAGCTAATTTATCTCCCAAAGTTGCTGAGGGACTACTCCCCAAGTTTAGAAGTGGTAGCTTGCAAGCCACGATAACTATTTACTTTACCATTTCTAGCAGGAAATGATACATCCAAAGGCAAGTTGATGAATTAGAGAATCTGTGCATTTTTAGTTTATTTCATTTAAATGATGCGCATTATGGTCTTATGTGTACGTAACATGTTCTATAACGATATAGAATCATCAGCTTCTACAGAGTGTAAAGGAAGAAGCTAGACTCATAGTTCTGTGCTCACATGAGTGATCGCTATTTCTCCAAGATACCAGAGGTCCAAGTATTTCGAATCGACTTGTTTGAACATGTTGTGACACACATCTGCCACAGCTGGAACTTAACGCACAGGACCTCTCTGGCCAAGAAGTAGGGACAGTTGCTACAAGATCCCAATCTTTGGGCTGTGTCTTGGACAAGTAGGCTCTTTCTGGAGACTGGAGAAAATGTGCTTTTAGTGGAGGAAGCAAAACTTTTGTATTTTGCTGTCACTCAGTCTTTAGTTCTGAAGTAGATTCTGAATTAGTAAGCAGTCAGCATTTGCTATGCAGTAAATTACTGGAGTGCAATCAAGGTGCAGGATACTGGTGTTCATTTTATTCAGAGGACAAATGCCTACCAACTAAGGAGTGCTAACTGTACATTATTAGTAAGTACCTAACTTTTAAACAATGTTTGTTGCTCACTCCTCTGCTGTCTTAACATATTATTTTGCTCATTCTTCCTTCACATACACACAATTCTCACAAGTAATTTGAATCTTATTTTGAAATGTCATGGCATCATATCAACCTGTACCGGCAGATAACATTGCAAGTTTTCAAGACCATCTTACAGTGGAAGAGAATGTCCCCAAGTAGACACAAAGTATCAACCAGTAAAGTCTATCCCAACCAAAGCATTCTCAGTGGTAGCCTTTGCAATTTCCCACCTTTTACTTCTATATTTTAGCCTATAACATCAATAATTAGCCTCTTTCAAAAAATAACTTAATTGAAGTGCTTTTGCTGAGGTCCACAACTGGAGTCAGGATGGCGGGATTGCAATGAAGGTAGAGCAGAAACAAATCTTCCTTTCTCAATTACAGAATGCGTTTGATTAACTCTAAGCTGTACCTCTCAGCCTAATTCCTCTCACCACCTCCGTCTTTTCTCTAAAAGATATTAGGCTAATTCTTTACACAGAGGGTTTGAATGTGGAATGAACTTCCTGACGAAATTGATGTGGGTACAATGACAACGTTTAAAAGACATTTGGGTGGATACATGAATAGGAAAGGTTTGGAAGGATATGGGCCAAGAGCAGGCAGCTAGGACTAGTTTAGTTTGGGATTATGTTTGGCATGGACTGGTTGAACCAAAAGGTCTGTTTCCATGCTGTATGACTGACTCGAAGTCACATTTCAGCGCTCCACATTTCAGGACCGTTCTCTGCTAAATCTTCTCCAGTGTGTTCTCATTTGGAATAGAGAGCTATCCTTCATTCAGAAAGTGTTTTCATTATTTGTTGTTTATGAATATAAGTGCTGCTGCTTAGGCCAGTATTATTTCCCTCAAGAAAATGACATGAGCTGCTACCTTGTTATGGGTCTATCCATACTGCTGTTAGGGAGTTCCAGAATTTTGACCTAGTGACAGTGAAGACAGACTCCTAAATTGTGTCTTACTGATTGGCTGACCAGCTTTGAGTGTCAGGAGATGCATTACCTCTTGTTGAATTCCCAACCTTTTAACTTTTTATAACCACAGCATTGTATTATTGGTTTGGCTAACCAGTGGTAACATTCAGGATGTTGATGTTGGGGGAAATGAGTGACTTCAGTGCCATTCAACATCATTTGAGAAGTTTAGATTCTCTCTTGTTGGATGTGGTCATTGTCTAGCGTTCAGTGTTGTCCAGGTCTAGCTGCACATAGTCAAGAATTGTTTTATTGCCCGAGGAGCTAAAGATGAAATTGAACATTGATATCATCAACTAACTGCCTTGCATTGAAACAGGATCATGGCCTGTTTGGAACACAAATCTTAAGCACAACAACAGCTATTGATATAAGTTGGCATTGAAGAGGTTGAATCAGTTTCCATTAGTTATGGGTTAAATTTTCAATAGTATTGTAAAAGCAAATGGGGACCACAGATGTACAAAGGCAGGCTTTAAGAGTGGCTCCTTCACTCTCAGGAGAAAGTGAGGTCTGCAGATGCTGGAGATCAAAGTTGAAACTTTATTGCTGGAACAGCACAGCAGGTCAGGCAGCATCCAGGGAACGGGAGATTCGACGTTTCGGGCACAGGTCCTTCTTCAGGAATGAGCAGAGAGTGTTCAGCAGGAGAAGATAAAAGGTAGGGAGGAGGGACTTGGAGGAGGGGCGTTGGAAATGTGATAGGTGGAAAGAGGTCAAGGTGAGGGTGATAGGTCGGAGTAGGATGGAGGCGGAGAGGTCAAGAAGAAGACTGCAGGTCAGGAAGGCGGTGCCGGGCTGGAGGGATTCGGCTGAGACAAGGTGGGGGGAGGGGGGATGAAGAAACTGGTGAAGTCCAAGTTCATCCCTTGTGGTTGGAGGGTTCCCAGTCGGAAGATAAGACGCTCCTCCTCCGACCATCGCGTTTTTGTGGTCTGGCAGTGGATGAGTCCAATGACCTGCATATCCTCGGTGGAGTGGGAGGGGGAGTTGAAATGCTGTGCTACAGGGTGGTTGGGTTGGTTCGTCCGGATGGCCCAGAGGTGCTCTCTGAATCGCTCCGCAAGTAGGCGGCCTGTCTCCCCAATATAGAGGAGGCCACACCGGCTGCAGCGGATGCAGTAGATGATGTGGGTGGAGGTGCAGGTGAATCTGTGGCGGATATGGAAGTTTCCTTTGGGGCCTTGGAGAGAAGTGAGGGGGGAGGTGTGGGCGCAAGTGTTGCACTTCCTGCGGTTGCAAGGGAAGGTGCCGGGAGTGGAGGTTGGGTCGGTGGGGGGTGTGGATCTGACAAGGGAGTCGCGGAGGGAGTGGTCTCTACGGAAAGCTGATAGGGGAGGGGAGGGAAATATATCCTTGGTGCTGGGGTCTGTTTGGAGGTGACGGCAGTGACGGCGGATGATACGCTGTACATGGAGATTGGTGGGGTGGTAGGTGAGGACCAGTGGGGTTCTGTCCTGGTGGCGGTTGGAGGGGCGGGGCTCAAGGGCGGAGGAGCGGGAAGTGGAGGGCACCGTCGACCACGTCGGGGGGGAAATTGTGGTCCTTGAAGAAGGAGGCCATCTGTGTTGTACGTATTTTGAACTGGTCCTCCTGGGAGCAGATCCGGCGGAGACGAAGGAATTGGGAGAATGGGATGGCGTTTTTACAGGGGGCAGGATGGGAGGAGGTGTAGTCCAGGTAGCTGTGGGAGTCGGTTGGTTTGTAGTAGATGTCCGTGTTGATTCGGTCGCCTGAGATAGAAACAGAAAGGTCTAGGAAGGGGAGGGAGGAGTCCGAGACTGTCCAGGTGAATTTGAGGTCGGGGTGGAAGGTGTTAGTGTAGTGGATGAACTGTTCAACCTCCTCGTGGGAGCACGAGGTAGCGCCGATACAGTCATCAATGTAGCGAAGGAAAAGATGGGGGGTGGGGCCAGTGTAGTTGCGGAAGATGGATTGTTCCACATACCCTACGAAGAGGCAGGCATAGCTGGGGCCCATGCGGGTGCCCATGGCTACTCCTTTTGTTTGGAGAAAGTGGGAGGATTGGAAAGAAAAGTTGTTCAGGGTGAGGACCAGTTCGGTCAGTCGAAGGAGGGTGTTGGTGGAAGGGTACTGGGTGGTACGGCGGGAAAGGAAGAAGCGGAGTGCTTTGAGTCCTTCGTGATGGGGGATGGAGGTGTACAGGGACTGGATGTCCATGGTGAAGATGAGGCGTTGGGGACCGGGGAAGCGGAAATCCTGGAGGAGGTGGAGGGCGTGGGTGGTGTCACGAACGTAGGTGGGGAGTTCTTGGACTAATGGGGACAGGACCGTGTCGAGGTATGCCGAGATGAGTTCGGTTGGGCAGGAGCAGGCTGAGACGATGGGTCGTCCGGGGCAGTCAGGTTGACCTCCCATCCACCACCTCCAACCTCATAGTCCCACAACCCCGCACCGCCCGTTTCTACCTCCTGCCCAACTAGCCACTAGCGGGGCTAGTTTTACACTCCACAGTCATAAGACTGGCTGTCCTTGCATGTGTGTGAAAATTACTGATCATAGACCCATTTCCCTCTAATCAATTTGCTATTGTGCAATTTGCAATGCATTCGGTTGAGTATGTTTTACTGCCTGTAGTCAGAGCAAGGAGCCACACTGGACAGATGTGGGCAAGAGCTAAAGAATCTGAAGATAGTTTTAAAATCTAATGGAGAATTCGGGACATGAGGTGGGCAGGTGAGACAGCAGATCGGCCTGGTAGAGTGGAAGGAGAGAGCCCAAAAGTGATGCAGAGATGAGTCCTTTCAGAGGTTGCCAGTGGAAAAGGTGATTTAAAATAAAGTTTAAAGTAGAACTAGGTCAGTTGAAGCCGTGCTGGTCAGAAACTAATGTTTAAGTAAGGCACATCATTTTTTCTCCATTCTTGTAGGGCAACCAGGAAGGAGACTATGTATTGATGACACACACAAGTAGTTTTTATGGAAACAACCAGTTTATTATGAATAAACAGATATATTAGTGCCTGGGATCAAATAGAAATGTTTGATTTCTGTTTTAAGGATATTGATGGAATATTTTATTGGACAGGAATGGCAATTATGAGATGCCTCAATTTGAAGAGAAAGTTGAAACAGTAAATGTGTTTTGTGCATTTGGAATAATCTATTAAGGTACAACTCAAAAATATCAATTTTGCATTTATGTACTTATGTTATAATATTTTATATAAAGCTGGAGATGTCTGTAACCCAAGCAGTTAGTTGTACATTCCACAGTGATAAGACTGGCTGCCCTTGCATACTCATGAAAACAGTTGAGTGGCTGCTTGATTCCCGAGTCCTCCTATCAGTTTGTTGAGTTGTCCAATAATTTTGTGAATTTGCTGAAGATTGGCATGTGTTATATGACAATGGACCACCTGAGAAAAGACATATAATTATCCACTTGACACTTCCAGCTGAAGATAGTTACAAGTTTGTCTTTTACACTCTCATGCTAGGCTGTGGCATTATTTAGCTGCCTCTTTGCGTTAGTTGTGAACGATCTCAGACAATTTCACAACTAAGTATGGCAGGGCCAAGGAACTTTGATCTGATCTATTGGTTGTGCCTGTTCAGCATGTACTCCTGTGTTGTATTTCCACCACGTTGACATCTCATTTTTAGGTATGTAATGATGCTTCTACTATGGTTTCCCACACTCAAAGGCAAGGAACCAATCCTGGTTCAAGGTTAGTCATAAAATGAGGGATATAATGGGCCGGGAAGTTACAAGTTGTGATGGGGTAGAATTCTGCTGATAGACCACATCAACTCGAGCATGTCCAGAATTCAACTGCTAGATCTGTCCCATTTAGCAGGGTGCAGATCAAGTCTGGCAGATATGTTGAACTTCAACACCTAGCCAACAGTGGTAAATAAGAAAATTCCTCATCCATAGTACATTGTGCTCTTGCTATTCTCAATACTTTATCCAAGTATTATTCAATGACATTACCATCACTGTTATAACTGATATCAAGAGTGCAACCATTAACTGAACGGAACACACCATGTAAATGCTGTGGCTACGATAGCTTGGAATTCTGCAGTGAGTAAATCTCACCACATGACTCCCTAAAGCCTATCCACCATTTACAAGCCAAGTCAGGATTATAATTGAATACTTTCCACTTGCCTGGAGAAGTAAGCACCAACAAATTCAAGGACTTTGACACGACCTGGACAAAGCAGCTTGTTTGATCAACACCTGATATAACTCCTTAAACATTCATTTCCTGTACCATTGACACACAGCAAGAACAGTCTGTACCATTTACAGTTTGAACTGTATCAACTTGCCCATGCTGCTTCGTCACTAACTTCTCTAGCAGTTGGAATACAAAGATCACACATACATGGGAACATTGTCACAACCTGATTTGGAATTATATTGCTGCTCTGCTATTGTTATCAAGTCCATATCATGGACCACCCTTCATTAACAGCACTGTTTGTGTCCCTACAATCCTAAAGATTGTAGTGGTTCAAACAAATCACCATCTTGTGGCAGGTGGGACTAGATTGGGTTGGGATCGCTGGTCGGCATAGACAGATTGGACCGAAGGGTCTGTTTCCATGCTGTACATCTCTGTGACTCTATGACCAATAAGTACTGGCATTGCCACTGATCTGCATATCCTGTGAATAACTTTTAAAAAGTTGTGTTAAAAATGGTTGGGATTGATTCATTGGTTGAAGGAAGATGATGGATGGTAATCAGGAGACTTCCTCGCCTATGTCTGGCCTGATCCAATGAGATGTTTGATGTCTAAGGTTGTTTTAAATCTTTCTCTACTAACAGGACCATCGAGAATTTTAAAACTGACTGGCAGAATGTACAAGTTTTTTTTAGATTCTCTAGTGTGGAGACAGGCCCTTCGGCCCAACAAGTCCACAACTACCTCCGCAGAACAACCCACCTAGACCCATTCCCCTACATTTACCTCTGACTAATGCACCTAACACTACGGGCAATTTAGCACGGCCAATTCACCTAACCTGCACATTCTTGGACTGTGGGAGGAAACGCATGCAGACATGGGGAGAATGTGCAAACTCCACATGGACAGTCGCCCGAGGCTGGGATCGAACCTGGGACCCTGATGCTGTGAGGCAGCAGTGCTAACCACTGAGCCTGTACAGTATCTTTGTTCAAGGTTCAGCTGTGAGAAAGGGAAAGGTCAGTTTATGTAAAGATTATTCACACTTCTATGTTTGGATAAGTCAACCCAATGTGAAACACAATTAAACATTTTATTTAAACTCTCTTTATCCAGACCTGCATAGTTCCGAGCATGGTGCTCGTTCGTTAACACATTGCCATAAATGGCAATTTTTAACAGATACAATATGGGTAAATGCACTTTAACTTTATTCTTTTTAAACTTAGAAACAAAGAAATGCTCGATTCAAAGTATGATACAGTTCATATGTATTTTATTTTAAAGTCACTTTGATCATCATTACATTATAAAACGAAGCAAATTACAACACATGTGACTGGTCTCCTGAAATTGAGATGGAGTGTCACCTCCCACTGACCAACGCACATATTAAAGCATTAGGTAACGAACAAGTGACTTGCAATAAATGTCAATAATATTAAGAAAACATACAGTAAACCCTTTATGTGGGTGAACAAAGTGTAGCACAACATAGTAAATTTAAAATAATAGGATGATTGTATTCTGTGGCATGTACAACTGTAATTTGTTTACTTTCTAAACCCCTGTCCAACACCTTCATTTTGAATTTGATTTTCCAGACAGGTATTATAAAAGCACGATTAAAGACTAAATGTACTCTGTCAAGGGGCCTATTTTGAATGTTAGGTAAGGGATCCAAAGCACTTTCATCTTTTATACTTGCAGCCACTTGTGTAATCAGCCATTCATTTGCTAACTCTGTAATGATCAAAAACAAAAATTAATCCACCCAGTTACCAATCTATAGGTCTGGTGACGAATATGTACTATTTGGAAAAGCACTTTGAAAGTTTTCTCTACACCCTTTCCCTTCCAGCGCACTATTACTACAGGTGTTTCTCAGAAAATTAAAACTGAACATAAAGAGATGCATTCTTAGAAATTCTCATTTTTATAAAAAATTGTTGCTGCCATATTCATCCCAATAAACGGGACAGTTGTAATAAAAAGACGAGAGATGGAAGTTAAGTTATAAAATCACAAAACTAGAATGAAAAATAGCCAGGTTTCTAAAAATATTCTAACACTGATTGTCTGGGGAAGCAGCATAGAGAAAACAGTGTTGATCAGCAACATTAAAAGGCAGTCATATATTTCTTGACACATACATTTTAAAGACATAGTTTTAGAACAATGGGATACCAGCCAATTCTAGACATCACAGCAGGGATAAAGGAGAATTATGAGTGGATAAGCAACTCTTTGGGCTTTGGGACAAAGACTTTTTTCAGAGTGAA